>NW_007726985.1:17475-19454 GCF_000696425.1 Galeopterus variegatus | reverse complement strand
AAAAATGGTCAAAATGGCAAATTTTATGTATATTTTACCCCAATTAAAAAAAAATTTAAAAGATTAAAAATTAACCCCCCTCTGCTAGCCCTTGAGCATTGCCGTAGCATCAAGACCAAGGCCTCGCCGCTCTGCAGGTCCCGCATGGTCTGCAGCCTCTGCAGCCTCCTCTCGAGAACCTCGGGATCCCCTTGTGCAGCCTCTGAAGCCTTCCTGGGGTTCCTCAGGAGCTCCAGGGGCCCTCCTGCTGAGGACCTTTTACCTATTCTGTTTGACCAGCTTCCAGTCTCCTTTGAGATTGTTCTGCCGGTACCAGTGCCTCAGGGAAGCCTTCCTGTCACATGTGTCTTCACCACAAGACTTCAGGCAACTTGAAGGCAGGTTATGTTCATCTTGTTCATTCTTTCTTGTTGGGCTCTTTTACCTGCCCATAATCCTGCCGACTGGGCCAATTGCCAAGCTAGGACTGGGTCTGAAGCTCACAGACCCCTCAAGCCCATTCACATACTGGGTCACAAACACTTCACACACCAGGCTGGGTCCCCAGACCCCTCACATGCAGATCTATGAGCTAGGTAACCAGCAAAGAGGTCCTTGGAAGCCATAGGTCTGAGAGCATCACCACGTAGAGTGGCGGACACCCGAGGTGGATGCCAGCCAACTCGCGGCCCATGCATGCGCACTAACTTCACCCCCCCACACAATTTGCTTACAAAGAATGTGCCGCACCACTGCTAACCAGATGGGCAGGCAAGGAGGCCTGATTAAATTATTCTATTTTCCCAACATTTTAATTTATTTATTTTTATTTATTTTTTGTTGATTATACATATTCATGGGGCAGAGAGCTTACCATCAGCACCTATGCCCAAGATGTGGTGCTCAGATCAATACTATCAGCATACCCACCACCTCAAATTGCAGTTATTCCCCATGTCTCCCACCCCAATCTCTCCCCTAGGTATGCTCTCTGCCTCTGCAAGTCCAGTGCACCACTGTGGTCTTTCTTTCCTTCTTTCTTTTTCTCTTAGCTCCCACTTATGAATGAGGACATGTGGTATTTTTCCCTTTGTGCCCAGATTATTTTCCTTAATATAATTTTCCCCAATCTCATCCATGTTGCTGCAAATGGCTGTCTTGTTAATTCTGTATCTGGCACCTAACATTATGCCTGGCTCAAAGTAGAAACTTGATAAAGTATGCATTGAAAGAAAAAATCAGGAAATAGAGAAATAGAGGCATTTCTCTTTCATTCCCTCGTAAGGGCCAACTTACCCGGGTAAAGACCAGAAGGAAGTGTAATTCAATGCCAGAGGTTCTCAAACTTTTGGTTCTAGGACCCCTTTACACTCTTGAAAATTATTGAGGACCCCAAAAAGCTTTTGCTCATGGGGTTATATTGTATCTATTTATATTTGTCCCATTAGAAATAAAAACTGAGAATTTTTTTAAATGCAAGAATATGCAGTGACACATTCCATTAGCCGTTAGAGCAGTGACATCATCACAGTTTATTAGCCCCTGGAAAATTCCACTGTATGCTCATTGGAGATGAGACTGAAATAGGAAAATAACTTCTCATGGCATTAGAAAAACAGTTTTGACTTGACAGTCTCCCTGAAAGGGTTTCAGGAAGCCTCCGGGGACCCCAGCCAATATTTTGAGACCAGCTCTTCAGTGCATTTAAAACGGCAAGAGCTTTGCTTGTGCTTTTGTGTTCATGGGAACTAAGTGCTTGAACTGGGCTTTCTAAGGGCACGCAGGCATGAGGGAGTGGGGGATGTGCTACTAGCAGTATAGAAATTGGTGTGGCTGCAGCTGAGTTACATTTGCATCGAGGGTGAGCGTGTGGAAAATCAATACATCCAACTAGTGTTTATTGAGCTCCTACTATGTTCCGAGTATAGGTCTGAGATGTGGAAATACAAAGGTGCATATGACAGTTCCTCTTCTGGTTTCCCCGTGGGCAGCTCTGAAAC
>NW_007726985.1:15886-16639 GCF_000696425.1 Galeopterus variegatus | reverse complement strand
CGAGGGTGAGCGTGTGGAAAATCAATACATCCAACTAGTGTTTATTGAGCTCCTACTATGTTCCGAGTATAGGTCTGAGATGTGGAAATACAAAGGTGCATATGACAGTTCCTCTTCTGGTTTCCCCGTGGGCAGCTCTGAAACCTGTAGAAAGACTTCTAGAAATATGACAAAAACCTCTTTACTCTCACACTAATCCCCTACATAGGGATTATCTATAAATACACTTCACAAAATCTGAAAAGTGGAGTAGAGTCTTGCTTCAGAACTTGGCCTTGCAGAAAGTCATAGGCTGTGCTGGGCCAGAAGTATTTTTGGTCTGGCTGGAAGATGTTGGCTCCCCAGTGGAGATGACAATGTTTGCCAGCTGTATACATGCACATCCTAACACAAGTGCAGACATCTGTTTCCAAAGGAGTCTGGCTAGCAGGTTTTGATGCAGCCTCTCCTTCCTTCTCACTAAAATACTCATGAAGATAAAAACAAGTCCAGCATTCAAAACTATGTTAATATGAGACAATCCAACATCAGGACTGAGCAGGAACTGATGCAGATGGAGCTGCTTTGGGGTAAAAGCTATGCTGACCTCCACTTCTGCCACACCTTCGCTTCCCTTCTAACACAGAGAGCACCTAAAACTGCAGGTGAAGGTACTTCCTGGCTCTCCTACCACAACCCCCTCCATCTTCCCTCTACTCAGAGTCCACCCGAGGTTCTGTAATGACTCCCAAATAGGCAGGCTTCCCTCTCTGC
>NW_007726985.1:9544-15174 GCF_000696425.1 Galeopterus variegatus | reverse complement strand
CTACTCAGAGTCCACCCGAGGTTCTGTAATGACTCCCAAATAGGCAGGCTTCCCTCTCTGCCCTTGCGGTTATTCTGCTCTCCACTACCACCGTCCAAATTCAAATGAGTTGTGTCTTTTGAGATGTCAACCTAGTAAAGGGTTTCCTAAAGCCTAAAGCCTATACCTTGATCCAGCAACACCACTTCCAGGTATTCAACCCTAAGTAAATAATGAGAATTATGTACAAGCATCAAGTTCCAACATAGTTCTAAGTACATTTCTCTGGCTTGTTTTTTACAGAGAAACAATGAATATTTCCAATCTGGAGAATATTTTAGTTCACACACAGCATGAAATAATATTCAGCCATTAAAGATGGTGCAATAGATGGATATATGCTGACATGGAAATATTTGAAAAAAGGCTAATTGCACTATATGTATCTAGTATAAATGCAGTTTCTGCCATGACCTCCCCCCACCCCCCAAAAAGTTATAGATCGAGGTGTTAATACAAGTTGCTTCTGGACAGTAGGATTATTTCCTCCTTTATTTTCTATAGCATATGTGTTTATTTTAAAATATGAAAATAAAGTAATGGAAGTTATTGCAAGTTAAACATTACATCACAAGTGGCAGGGATGCCCAGTGTTGTCGTGTCAGCAGACGAAAGCGTCTTTCTGATTTGGCTGGGAAACAAGTGAATCCTAGCAACTGAAAGGCCCCAAGGTAGGGGGAAAGGTTCTGAGGGTGCCCAGCCTGCCACAAGCAGCTTTGTTTCACCAGGAGCCCGACATATCCCATCAAGGCTTCAGCCTGACACTAACTGACCTGGAAATCAAATCCCCTCTGAACCGTATCCTCTGGGGACAGTCCAGACATACCCAGTTTAAGCAGATTACATGAAAGGGCTGGCGGAGCCTGACATGGGCTGACGTATGCATTTGAAGCACCCAAGAAACAGACTGGAAAAATACATTTTAATATTGGGTGAAGAGGTATGTTTTATAGAAGAGAAACTGGAGGAGAAAGAAACCAGACATTCCCTGGAAGGAGGCATCCCAGGGTCTCTTGGGGGGTTGAACAGACCCTGCTAACAGGCACCTCTCCTGTCTGTGCTCCCCACTGGAAGGAGACACAGGACCATAGTTACCTTTTGTTTCCAAGTGCTGTGCAGGGATTCGCTGTAAGTGCCAAAGACCCAAGGTATGGGGCATTGTTCTCATTATTATGTTGCTATGGTTTGAATGTTTGTGTCCCCTCAAATTCATATGTTGAAATCATAACCCCGAAGGTGATGGTATTAGGAGGTGGGTCCTTTAGGAGGTCATGAGTGTCAAGCCCTCATGAATGGGATTAGTGCCCTTGTAAGAAGACACCCCAGAGAGCCCCCTCACCCTTCTGCCACGTGAAGACACAGCAAGAAGATGGCTGTCTATGAACCAGAAAGCCTGTCCCCACCATACCCAAAATCTGCCAGTGCCTTGATCTTGGACTTCCTAGCCTCCAGAATTCTGAAAAATAAATTTCTGTTGTTTATAAGCACCCAATCCATGGTATTCTGTGATAGCAGCCTGAATGGATTAAGACATATAGTGATAACTGTACACCACATCATCCTCTAGTGTTTGGGGAGCTCTTTTACATAGAGCTTTTTTCACTTGATTCCTAAAAATCCATAGGAGAGAAACAGCAGAGGTTTTATCTTCTCTGCCTTTCAGATGGAGAACAGAAGGTTAGGGTAGAGGCAGGAGGCAGGCAGGAGTGGGGGGAAAGGAAGAGAAAAAGGAAAGCCAAAGATCTGGGGGTCTTCTCTCAGCAAGACTGCTGCTGTCAGATGTCACAGAGGTGCAAATGGAGCTGGGAGACTTAACTTTCCAGTGCTCACCCAGTCAAACCTTCACTCCTCAGCTGGCCTTTCACGTGGGGTCATGTTGCAGCTACAGATTTAGATTCAATTAAGTTTGTCAGGGCACACACTGAAACCGATCTCCACACTGTCAAGATAAAATGTACGTGTAAGTGGTTTCTGCTAGGTTCCGGCTTATTCAACTCCCTAAAATTTACAGTAACAGATAAGTCGGTTACAAATGAGCTTTATCAGTTTCTCTTGTTTGTTTGTGTAAGGCAGAACCAGAAAATTCTGCATGAGGTGATATTCTAAAGGCCCACCAAGGAAATGTGGAAACTTGCAAATAGCAAAGTGGAACTTGCAGGCACAACTCAAGACGGTGTTGCAAAGAAAGCCCTGGCAGGAGGGGCAGTGGACAAGACCAGATCTCAGGGGCTGGGGGACAGAGTTAGCTTGGAAAGTGGGGTGGGGAGTGTTGTGGGAGCTGTCACCAGGCAAAAGCAATCATATGCATTTGACGAGGTGTGGCCGTGCCCAGCTAATGCTGGTCGGTGACTGCAGCTGAAAGGGAAGAAATGTGCACATTCCTATCTACATGGACGTGTATTTCTTATATATACAGAAACACAGAGGAAAAGTGTTGGAAAGAAGTAACATCAGAATAATATTCTTGATGACTTGTATTTTCTTCTTTTTTGATTATCTGTACTTTCTTATTTATAATTTCTTTTTATTTTCTTAACAACAGAAATTAGAAAAAATTGCAAGGCAAATCGGGCCAGCTTTCATAAACAGTGTGAAGCTTCCCTCCTTCAGCCACGGAGGACCAAGCTGAGTTTTCTGAAACTTACGACCAGAGGAATAGCCACAGAACACGTTCTGGTCCACCCTCTCCTCTTCTAAAGGAGCAAGGCAGGAGCGCGATGGTTTATCCCATGCCCCCGTGCGAGTGGAGGGCCAACAAGCAGCATGTCCGTGAGTGACCCGGCTTTTCAAGAGCAAAGATGCCCTGGCTCCCTGAGAGTGCAGCTGCGGAGGCTGATGTGCTGGGCCCCTCTAGCTTCAATTCCCAGTAAATGGCAGAAGGAAGCTACTGAGAAAATGCAGAAATCAAGGCAGGAGCGCGATGGTTTATCCCATGCCCCCGTGCGAGTGGAGGGCCAACAAGCAGCACGTCCGTGAGTGACCCGGCTTTTCAAGAGCAAAGATGCCCTGGCTCCCTGAGAGTGCAGCTGCGGAGGCTGACGTGCTGGGCCCCTCTAGCTTCAATTCCCAGTAAATGGCAGAAGGAAGCTACTGAGAAAATGCAGAAACGGATTTGGTGTATGCAATGGCACTTACACTGCTAAAATGAGAAAAAAGACTTACATCTTATCTTAGTTTGTTCAAACTGTTATAACAAAAATCCCATAAACTAATGGCTTAAGCAACAAACATTTATTTCTGATGGGTTGGGAGGCTGTCAAGACATTCACAGATTTGGCGTCTTGTGTGGGCCCTCTTTTGGATTTGTAGATAGCCATCCTTCAGCTAAAACCTCACATGGCAGAAGGAGTGAGGGAGCTCTCTGGGGTCCCTTTATAAGGGCACTAATGCCATCAGGAGGGCCCCACCCATGCCACCTAATTGCATAACAAAGGCCTCACCTCCTAATACCATCACCTTGTAGGATTTCACCATTTGAATTTGGAGGGACACATTAAGTTTTAAGTATTATTTTTTTAAATTTGGTACACTTAGCAAGAACCTCTGAAGTCTGACTCGCTTACTACTTGGGTATGACTTCAGGTATTTTTAAGTTCACAACTACTTGGCTCGTGCTCCATAGGGCAATATGGATTTTTCTGTCTGTAGTAATAAGGCTTCCCTGTGATTTTCTCTGTGGTGCTCCCGGGGCCCACCGGCCACATTCCTGAGTCATTCCTGTTGGATATGTGTCTCCTGTGATAGGACCGGACCCCTGCTGACACACGCTTTGCACCACACCTGGCTCTCCAGGGTCTGGGACAGTCTCTGGAAAGCCCCCTGGCCTGGGGGCCAAACGCCTGTGGCCCTGGGAGATTAAAAGGCCCTCCTGGGGCTAAACTAGCAAACTTGGTCTCATTAATACTAAGCCCCAAGTTCACCCTCTGGTCAAAGGTGTTTCTTATATCCTGGTTCCCTGTCTAGATGTGTGTTTCATCTCTTGGCTGGGCTGGAAGGTAAACTTCTTGGTGTAGAGTCCCTAGAGGTCTTTTGTAATCACAAAAGAGGAATGTGACAGCCAGTTTGCTGGGTCAGGAGGTCATGGGGAGGGTAAGGCCTGTGTCCTCAGCTTGGAGCTGCTGGAGGAGGCACAGGCACGGCTAGTGCCACTCCCTGGATTAGCAGCACTTGGCCTCTTCTCCTTCCCTTGCTTATAGCTGTATGAAGGAAAGTCCCCAGGGAGTGTCACCCCAATTCCCTTCTCATATCTTACACAGGCACGGCTAGTGCCACTCCCTGGATTAGCAGCACTTGGCCTCTTCTCCTTCCCTTGCCTATAGCTGTATGAAGGAAAGTCCCCAGGGAGTGTCACCCCAATTCCCTTCTCATATCTTGTACACACCAGAAGCACTGTTTATTGGGGTGCAATCTACAAGAATGCTCACTTATTCCATAAGCACTAGCTCAGTCAAAGAAAGGATAATGATGTATAATGCATATCAGAATCCTAGGGTTGCAGAGGAGGGGGGAACAGCCAGTTACCCAGGATTTCCTAATGAATTAGATGTGACAGGCTTCGGTTCCTATTATAGCGACGCTGAGAGGGACACCCACTATCACCCATGCTTGTGTCCCTGAACACGACAAGCCAATTTAATGAACATTGGCCAGATCAACATGCTTTTTGACTCAGCCGATGTTTGACTCAGGGCTTTTACTGCAATCTGTATCGTTGCTCTTATTATGCTAAATTACAGCCACTTCTTCATGTGATCAGCTACCTGCTTGCTGATGGGGGTCAGCAATTGTGGCCTCTTTACTCATATCCCTGCAGCACAGAACACCACAGCTAGCACATAGTAGGTGTCCAGAAACAAAGGCCTGAAGCACTGATGGACTGGCTAAGTTTTACGTGCGTAATTACATCGCCAACACAGCCGCCGTCAGCAGCCCCTCTCCACCTGCTCTGCACACAGCACAACATAATCGCGATTTGATTTTATCCAGCCATATGTGTGAGAGCGATTGTAAACTGTAAAGCTCCATGAGCATGTGAGACAGCATTGCTCACCCGTTTGCAGGATGGCACAACCCAGAAAAAAGAGACCTTCAGCTTGAGCATTCATCTGAAATGTGAACCCCAAATGGATTCACTTCTGAGGACCCTTGCTCTCTGAGTATATAGAATTCCTCCGAGACTTTTTTCCAATTTCCTCTCCAAGTTACCAAGAGCTATCGGGAAGCAGGCAAGAAAGGCTTCCTCCTCAAAGGGCGGGCAGGCGGCATGCATCGGGGAAAAAGGGCAGCAGGGGACAGCCCTGAGTAGCTTAGTGGGCAGGGAGAGAAGTGCACTGCATGCCAAGTCATGTGTTTAGTAATATAACCAGCATCATGGAGATTCGATTTTGGTGAGGGGCTTCTCAGCATCTAATCCCCCTTCCCACATTTGGAGATGCTCCCAACGTGAGTGTTGTGGTGAGACAGAAGCAGAGAAAGCCACAAACAATGCAGAAGCTCCCATTCCCAGTCTATGGCAGCAAGTGGGTGGTGCTCTCCAGGTATTTAGGATAACTGTGCCCACCCCAGGTACTGTCACCGTGAGCTAGAGACAC
>NW_007726985.1:0-9133 GCF_000696425.1 Galeopterus variegatus | reverse complement strand
TCTCCAGGTATTTAGGATAACTGTGCCCACCCCAGGTACTGTCACCGTGAGCTAGAGACACAAACATGCAGGGAGCACATGGGAGTCACTCCAGCAGAGCCAGCAGAGGCAGCAGCAGTAGCTCCAGTCCATATTTAGTTCTAGAAAGAGCCACATCAGGAGAAATGCCCAGTCTCGGGGGCCAGCAGTGGGGTGCTCATCCCGGTCTCCTGATGACTAGCTGGGACTCTGGTTCTGGCCTGTCTATCCTCCCTTGGCATCCCGCTATTTTTCTAGCTTGGTTCCTCATAGTTTCCCACCCTTCCCTTCATTGCTGAGACTGCTATAGAGATGACCCGAAATGTTTAAACAGGCATTTTAAAAAGCCTCAGGGACAGCAACAGGAAATAAACCAGAGACGGATGCATACAACCCAGGGGCCGGGCTCAGTAGCGTGAGAGGCCCCAGGAGCCCCTATTGCTGTCTTGTGTACCAGTCTCCATCTCAGAGGAGAAGCCCCATGTGTGAGGACCTCTCTTCTCCTCATAGCAGTTAAATCTTCGTGGCCACCTCTGAGTATGTCCTTTGGAAATGCAATTCTTGAGTCAAAAGGCATTGCCACTTAGAAAGCTTTTGATGTATGTTGCCAAATTCCCCTCCAAAAGAGCACCAGTTTATCCTTCCACTGGCAGTATATTAAAGGGCCCTCTCCCTCAATCCTAGCTAACTACAGGAATTATTCTTTTGAGTGTTTGCCAGTGTGATGGGTTTAACACGGTATGTCATTCTGTTTTAATTTGCGCCTTTTTTTTTGGAGGGGGCGTGGCTGCCCAGTACAGGGATCGAACCCTAGACCTCAGTGTTATCAGCACCACGCTCTAAGCAACTGAGCTGACTGGCCAGCCTCTTTAATTTGAGCTTTTTATTACTTAGGAAGTTAACTTTTTTTTTTCCATGTTAATCGTCAATGGGTATTCTCTTATGAATTGCCTGTTCAGATCCTTGCTCTTATTTTCAGACGTTTGTTTGTGATTCTTTCATTGATACATAAAGACATTTAACATATGCATAATTTCTTTTTTTCTGCCATTTTTGCCAGAAAAAAATCTTTCCGATTTGTCATTTACTCTATAACCTTTTTTTTTTTTACTTTGAATGCAGCATAATATTCCTCTAATCATCAAAGGAAATAAAAAATGAAGCAGTATCTTTTGCATCCCACTGTCTTTCAAATACTAAGGTGAAGAACTGAGTATGTTTATTTACTCCTTTCACTCACTGGTTGGCTTTAGTGATATAGAGATTTAAGCCCAGATTGTTGTTATTATGTTATTATTTTTATGTACACTCCTTTTATTAGATAAATCATTTTTGACACCTGCATTAACTTTTATAAGCGAATCTTATGTAAAACATTTTTTCTGGCACATAAACAAATGTTGGCTCCAATAAACAGCAAGCACGAAATAAATGCTGGCTGTAATATTATTATTTCAACAAATATGTTTCCTTAATACTGTATTTAACTGTTTTAATTCTCACCACCAGCTTTTTCTCACAGAATTTCCTGGTCTTGAGTTCGTAATTCTATTCCACATTTCACATGGAATGAACTTTTTTAATTAACATTTTTTTTTCAAGAAATATACCCTGGGAGTATATTTCTTAAGGCTCTGTCTGTCTGGCAATCTTTCTGTTGCCTTCATATATAAGAGAAAAAATGGTTCACTACTGTGTAGTCACAATAGATTTCCTTCAAACTGTTTTTTTAAAAAAGTCCCTTATTTTTTGCTGTTTGACACAACACAGGAGAAACCCACAACCCACCAGTTTTATATTTCTTTGTGTTTGATTTGACTGTTTTTTGTTGGGTAGTTATAGGATTTTTCTTTGTCTTTTGAGAAAAAGTTTTGCTCTGGTGTTTCTAGATGTTGGGTTTCTTTTCATATTTTTCTCCAATATAGTGTGGTAAAGTCTTTCAACCCACAGAGCTTTTGTAGAAAATGTGTGTGTGTGTGTTGGGATAATATAGGAAAATGGTCAGGGCCTCTCAGATGTTCAGAATCTCCCAAAGCATTTGCTGTGAATAGGTTGTGGGTGGGTGGAGTTAATGCACCTGTGGGCACCGCCACCTTGGCTGGAGTTTACTGCCTTGGGCGGCTGCCGCTGCACAAGTGGCCATGCCTTTCCAACCTGCGGCTTCCAAGGATCTGTTTGCTGGTTACATAGCTCATAGACCTGCATGTGAGGGGTCTGGCATGTGAAGGGTCTGTGACCCAGTCTGGCTTGAGGGGTCTGTGAGCTCCAGATCCAGCCCTAGCTCGACAATTGGCCCAGTCGGGGCAGAATTACGGGCAGGTAAAAGAGCCCGACGACTGGCGTGGTTGTGTAGCTTTAATATTGGCATCACAAACAGGATTAAGAGGGCTACAATTGGCGACATCAGCAGGATTCTGACATTAGCCATAGCGCCACAGTGTGCATGTGTGTGCGTGTTTAGTTACAATTCTGCTGTTCATGTTTGATTCTTCAGTTCTGGCCTCTGTTCTCTGTCTTTAATACATGCTCTCCGTTACTCTTCACCATGTTCATGACACCATGATTTGCTTTATCTCAATGTCACTTTGGTTCTATATTGTCCCATATGGATTTTAATTCTGCAACTGAATTTTTGGTTTCCTTGCCATTTTTCCTTCACTCAACCACCTACCTTTAAATTTTATCTTGTTATATTTTTACTCAAGCGACTGTGCCCTGTGATTTCTCATTCCTGTCTGATAGAGCCCAGGCTATCTTATATTCTAGTAAGAATACAAAATATTTACCAGAAACTTTTTCTTGGATCTTGGGGAAGATTATTTTTTTAAGATCTGCTCCTCCGATACTTAGGTGGGATGAGATCTATCCAGACAGGTGGATTGTCCTGGGTCCCACCTTGGTCCCACCTCTTTTCCAGGGCATCTCACTAAGCATCCTCTAGCCCAATCCTCATCCCTACAAGAAGTTCGTATGGGACCAGTTTTATGCTCAGAAGTGGGCAGATCTTCTACCTGCTTCTCCACAGTACACCCTGACTGCCTCATTGCATGTTACACTGAATCCACGGAGTACATGAAAAATTAGAGCTTCCAGCATTCATCATTAGCAGGAGCATTCCTCTGTCCCCATTTCTCCTCCACACCATCCCCTTCACCTTACTTAACAGGATTACACCTCTGAAGATGCAATCTAACATGGTCAACCACCTCTCGATACCAACTGATTATTTAAAGAGGGTTGCTGTATCTTTAAGGCATGTACAAACAGGGAATAGGAAAGAGAACTGGGATTACAACCCCTCCAAAAAGCAGCATGCAAAATAGAGAAATAATTGCTCAGTTTCTTTCTAGACGTGGAAGTAGAAGAGCACAGTAACAAAGAGCATAGCCTTTGAAGCCAGATGGTCTGGGTTCAAAACCCTGGACCCAAGCTTCCTACGACTTAGTTTCCTCACTAGTAATAGAACGTCTCATAGTATTGTTGCAAAGAGAGTTCCTACAAGTAAAGGACTCCGGACAATAAGTAAGCATTCAAAATACTAGTTATTGTGAATGAGTATGAGGGATCTTATCAGGGTGTAGAAATATTCTAAAACTGGTTTATGGATATGATTGCACAATAAATCATTAAATTGTACACTTGAAATGGATCAATTTTACAATATGAAAATATACCTCAATGTAGTTGTTTCTGAAATAAATAGTAGTTGTCATTATATGCTGACACTGCCATCAGGTTGATTTTTATGTATTAATTTTTTAAGTTTTTATGTATTTTCCTTGCGAGTTTTTGAGTCTCTTGAATATCTGTTTTTACGTCCATGGTAAAAGGATGGTGGGTCTGAGAACAATGTTGTAGGATTATTCCTCGAGCTCCTAAATCATCCTGTTCCCCATACTGTTCCCTCAGTTTATAGACATTTAGTTTTACTTTTGACTACTCATGGAGTCATCTGCTGGCCCTGACATTACCTGTGCAATTCAGGTGAGTATCTTTCCCTCTTCAGCCCCACATTATTCCTCATCTGCCTAAAACAGGAAAATGAGCTAAATGATCTCTGTATTTCCTTCCAATTCATAAAGACATCACATCTCTTTCTTATCCTCTCCCGTTCTCAGATCGAGTAGAAGCTTTATATAAATGGAAATTTTATCTGCATGATTGTATGACAAGGTTTACATTCATGTCTTCATCCAGCCCTACTGCTGTCTCTCTTCTGCCTCATATGGCTCCCCAATGGAAGTATATTCACTGGGATAAAGAGAGAGAGAAGTAAGAAATACCTACTTAGCTCATGTTTTAGCCCCTAGATCCCAGGCAAAAGCCCACTGAGCTAGGCTGTGGCAGGTGGAATACCCCCTATGCCTCTCTGTCTAGGTCAGAGTGGCCGTAAACCAAAGCCACTCACTTCGTCAAAATAGACAGTGAGAAAACAACTTGGTTTCAAAAGATTCAAAACTAGCTCCATTTTCCAGGTGGAGGATCTTGGAGAAATCACTTAACTTCTCTAAACTTCAATTTCCTGGTCTTTAAATGGCGTTAATAACCCATATCTTGCAGTGTTGCTATAAACATAAAGAGACACACCATGGGAGAGCTCTGGGACATCCTCAGGACTTAACAAGCATTGCACAGATGAATCAACGAGGCATTGACAAATAGAACAGACCCAGGCGCATGGTTTTCCCAGGGTTTGCTATGGTGAATTTACGAGCTCTGGACAGAGCCCCGAAGTGGGAAGTCTAATTAGGCTAATTAACAGGGACCCCCCCCACTCCTTTGCTCTTCTGTTTTTCTGTTGGCTCTAATAGAGAGAAACCAGTTAATGAAAAACAAACATTTCCTAGTGAGCTCTCCTCAGACAGATGAGGGATGTTGCAAAGTTGAGAAAGAAAACAGCTTCAACTCAATCCAAAAGGTCAGGAATTAGGATCACCAACCAAAACAGTCGCATGACAAGAGCCAGTCCCTGGGAAGCCATGAGGGACAGTAGCCCAAGGCTATTCTAACAAGAGCAAATGACAGGAAGAGGCCTGGGAGCAAAATGAAGCAAACCCTCCTCAAAGCCTGGGATCCATTTCACCATGTCCTCTTCCTGGAAGGCCACAGATGACTTCAAAGTAATTCACATGGGCACAAGTCCACCGAATTCAATACGAGGTAATTTCTTCCCAGGAACATAGTCAAAAAGTGACTTTCAGTCATTTTCACGTTCAAAAGGATTGCAGCTGCAGTCCCTAAAACCCACCACGTGGTAATTTCAACATAGACATAGGAGACTTAGGATCACTCTAGACCTCCAAGGTAGTAAACATAGCATGGACTTGGGAGGCAGACAGGAAGGTGAGTAGAGAAATACCTCCCCACAAAATACTAAGCAAATACAAAGGGAAAAAATAGTGAATTTAGGGTGGAGGAAACATGGAAGACATGTTCAGGATTAGGTGATCAAGGCTAAGATCACTGATAAAAGTAGGAATGGACATTATATTCTTCCTGATATGAGACACCAAGAAAAGCCAGGATTTGTTCTGTGTATTCCTGCCAAGAATCCATGCCCAGAGTCTCATCACTAGAAAACACCTGACAAGCCAGGTTGAGGGCCATCCTAGAGAATGAAAGTTGTGTGCTCGTAAAGAAAATCATAGGTGTGACAGATAGGGGAAGACCAAAGAACTCTTCCAGATTGAAGGAGATAATAAGATGTAATGTGTGTTCCTAAATAGGATCAGGAAGGATAAAGAGACTTGGTTGGGACAGTTGTCAAAATCCCAACAGTTCGTGAATCACCCTCCACTATGACAGTCGCCAGAGAGTGACTTTCTGCATTCATCGTTGCTTCTACATATACTGGCTGCATTATGCTGTAAGAAAGAACATCCCCTCTCCTGTATTCATTTGTCTATTGACATCAGTATGTACCCGTGGATTTCTCTTTTGTTCAATGGGCAGCCATCCCATATTTCAGTGCTCAAATTGTCCATGCTTTTGTCAGGGGCATCCTTCAAGCAGGCTTCTGCGCCCTTTGGCTATGTGCCCCTGATTCCTCAGCTCTGCCTTACTTCCTGGCACAATGTTCCAGGATCATCTTGTGTTTTCTTTCCCCATTCCTGGATCAGGCCATTTCTCCAAGGAGCACTGGTTCCTTTCAGTGAAGTATTCAGAACCAATCTGGACACTAAATGTGTTCACTAATTTTGGGAGAAAGGGTGGCGCTTCAGAGCCCTTGTAGTGATCAGCGGTAAGGAATACGCATATAGACGTTCAAATATAAGTGCATATCCACTCACCGATTCATAATTTACAGCTCTTTGTTATTAGTCATGCTCCAAAGGTCTTCGTGCCACTTTAAGCTTTAATAACTTGAAATGTATAAATTCTACAAACTTAAAAACTACAAGTTGAACGTTTTATTAGATACATTTATACATTTCTTTCTTTTATAATTATTTGGCTTTGTGAACTTTATTAATACGTTTTAATATTAATTTTAGTACCTCTGACTTAAGATGGCAAAGACTGAATGATACCACAGATTAGAAATTAATTTTGAAAATTAAGTAAGTATACAAGACTTATAAATAATTTAACTTTCAAAAGATGTTTATGGTAAGTATAGTACCACTGTTACTTTTGTCTTTCCAGCTAGATTTTATTTCATTTATTTATTTTTTTATTAAAACATATTGATTATACATATTTGTGGAGCACACAGTTGAATATCAACTCATGTATACGATGTGCAGAGATCAAAGCTGGGTACTCACCAGCTGGATTTTAAATGCCTTTGGGACAACGGACAAACAGTATTTTCTTTTTCTTTTGAGTCACTATAGCTTATAGAATAGTCAATACTTTAACTCAATTCATATGAATAAAATGGGATATATATGTATTTCCACAGGCCACTGGACTGAGATAGAGTCAGGAAACAAAGAAAGACCCCAGCTTCTCAATGTTCAAGAATTTCCCTCTTTCTTGAACAAGAGGAAGGAATTCATCGCTTGTTCCTACTTGCTAATTAGGAGATTTTAGTAAGAATTGTGTTTCTGATTACATGGCCTTAAAATCTGGAGGTAGAACCGAGATTGGGGAGAGGTCTTTCCAGTCCAAGCCCAGATTGGTCCACCTGTGGATATTTTATTAATATTCAGACAGAGAAGTGGAAAATAGGTAGGTAAGACAAAATATTGAAAAACATAAAAATGATTTCTATTTGCTTTATGCGATAGCCAGGAATCTGTGTTCACCCAACACCAGCTCAACCACTGTGAATTAATTACCAGTCATTTCTATCCAATATGTAGACAAAGAAATAAAGAAGTCAAGCACTGTTCTTCATGTCCTGTAAAGAACTCTATTAATAAAACTGACGTTTTCAGCAGGTTGTTTGCGTAGCTGGAGGACGGTCTCCTGTATACACAAGCACCAAAGGTTTGAGGAAGTAGCTACATTCTCACTAAGCTCCAAATTGATCCCCTGTCATTTTGAGGTTTACTCAAGAATTAGGAGGAAAAGTATGTTATGTTTTATAGGTGCATTTTCCCAGCAACCAGATGATAGGCTAATAAGCCACATTTTGGGTCTGCCATGTCTAATTTACCCATTCCCAGGCTCTCCTTTGTTCTCCACATTCCTGGGTCCTGTGATGGAAAATTTAGGCAAGCTCCTCACCACAGTTTAGTTTAGGTTGAGAAGACGACTTCAGCTGATCTAGCTGCAGATAAATAATCCAGTTGCAGACATTCTAGGGTCATATTTCCCAAAGTGTTTCTCACTTGGCTGTCAGCTCCGTAAGGGCAAGAACTATGTCTTCTTTATCTTAGAATTGGAGTTAATAACAGCTACTATTTACTGAGGAACCACAGGCAACCAAAGATTTTGCTTCTGCCCATTCTAATTCTCACTGCAATCCTTTAAAACAGTGATGATTGTCCCTATATTCCAGATGAGGAGCTGAGGCTTGATGAGGTCATTATATGGTCAAGATCCAAAGGTCAGTCAACAGTAGGACTGGGAATGAGCTGTCAGGCCGGCCTGGTTTGAAACCCGGGTTATTTCCGCGAGGCCATGCTCCCCCACCCCCTGCCCAGCACCCAGGAGAGTGCCTGCACACAAGACTTGATTTGTCATTATTGAAAGGAACTGAACTAGGCTGGGTGTGAGCAGCCCCCTGGACCTAGATTCTAACCAAACTGGGTGAGGGCAGAGGTAGGGAGTAGTGTTTTGAAATGATGGGGAAAGTTACAGTAGGACGATCTTCTGTCACTGGAGACCTTGAACAGGTGACTCCAACTCTTCCCTCCTTAGTTTCCAAAATGCTACAATGAGGTAGTCGCACTTGACAACCCATGCTCCTTCTATTTTTACTGTTTTCTCTTTTACTTGTTAAAAATCCTTCCTTCCTCATTCTTAGGGGAGAAGCTCTGAAATTCTTAGTCCCACTAACCACCCCCCAACTGTGAGCCTCCACCCTCGCCCTTATTTTAGAAGTAGTTTTTATAAAAAAGAACTAGAAGCAATTGGCTACTTTTGGAAAAGAAGATGCTTAGCAAGTAAAAGCGTGGTACATGCCTGATTGCTACTGAGACCGTGCAACTCAGCATCTGCAAGGAGACCAAGAATTTTTTTAAAAACATCCATATTTACATATCTTCTTTTTCTCTTTTGCATTAAAACAAATAAAGAGTGAAAGACTGGTTTTTTTTTCCCTAATGAGGAAAAATTAGCAATGAAGATCAGCACACTCCGTAAATAAAAGCCAAATCCCCCTAAAGTAAAAAGGCCTTTAGACATATGATAAAAGCTATTCATTCATCACATTGTCATTCTCCCATGAAAGACGGGATGTCATTTTTAAGATCAAACACGCTGTTTTGTGCAAATGTGCCTGGTAATAAAGTTTAAGGGGAAATATCAAACATGTATAGATTTTAAATGTATATATTTCTAGTTTATTTATTTAGGCCAAAGTCCAAATATGAACTAATATCAGGATTAGGCAAAGAAAAAAGTAAAGAAAGAAAAAAAGCTAATGCCGGACCTCTGGGGGAATGAACACGGTTTTCACACAGAAGTTTGAAAATTAACACCTTCAAGAACCAGCAATCATTAG
>NW_007726984.1:501297-504831 GCF_000696425.1 Galeopterus variegatus | reverse complement strand
CACTCAGCACCACCGGTCTCATTAAGTAGAAACTAAAAGGCCTCCAAGGAGAAATAAATTCGACTGAATCTGGAGTTCAGGGCAGAACCAAGCAAGGGGAAGAAATGTCCTCCCACGTGGGGGCCACTTCCAGGCAAAAAACCCGAAGCCCAGTACGTCCATTTCCCTCCCTCCTGAGAGCAAAGGCCGTTTTAAATCCCTTCTCTTTGTCAATGTGTTTCATCAGTAAGACCGCAGGCAGAAAGAAGTGCTCTAAGTGAAGGTGTCTGTGGGATAGGATGACTTGCTTCTCTGAGAACTGAAGATACATCTGTGGGAAAGAACAGAGTACCAGGGCTTTTCTAATCTAGATCTGCCTCTGACTACTTGTCACTTTACTTCCCTGGGACTCTGTTTCCCCATCTGCAAAACCAGAAGACTGGACTCTGGTTTTCAAGCTCTAAAGTTCTATCATCGGAGATTTCATAAAATCCACCCCTGATTGCTCTCTGGAACTCTGAGCTCTTAGGAAATCAGTCAGAATCCAGCAGAAAATAAAAGTTGTCCTTGAAAAACAGCTATTCTACTTCAATTTACATGCCGTATTTTACCTTTTTGGGTGATATACTTAGCACATACTGACCAAAAAACAATGGATCTGAGCTACAANGAAGCAGCCTGAGGCCCATGCCAGAAGCAGCTGTCCCAGAATCATAAGCCAAATAAACCTCCATTCTTTATAAATTACCCAGTTTCAGGTATTCTGTTATAGCAACACAAATGGACTAATACATTCCTTATGAACCATGGAACATGGTCATATCAGAATTGCCACTCACTGTGAGTTCTCTCCTGTCTCCTCCATAATCTGGCTATGCTGCTGCCTTTAATATGGAGGAAGAGGTCATGAGCTGAGGCCTCTAGAAGCTAGAAAAGGTAAGGAAATGCATTTCCCCCAGAGCCTGTAGAAGGAACCAGTCCTGATACTTTGACTTTAGCCCAGGGTGACTGACTTTGGACTTCTGACACCAGAACTATAAGATGATATCTGTGTTGTTTTAAGTCACTAAGTTTGTGATAATTAGTTACAGCAGCAATAGGAAATTAATATAGATGGAAAAAAACACCATGTTAATACTAATCAGAATAAAGCCAGTGTGGCCATTTTAATATCAGACAAGTAGATTTTAGAGTAAAGAATATTGCCAGGGATAGAAAAGATTATTGTATAGTAATAAAGGGACTTAACAATTCCAAAAAATATATACACCTAATATCAGAGCTTCGAAAATACATGTAAAAAAAACTAATAGAACTTCAAAGAGAAATTTTCTAAATCCATAATTAAAATTTCAGATTTCAATGTCCATCTCTCAATAATTGATAGGAAAAGTAGGAAGTCAATAAAGATATGGACATCTTGAACAACACTCTTGTATCAACTTGATCTAACAGATATTTATAGAACACTCCACACAACAATAGAATACACATTCTTTTCAAGTGCACACAGAATACTTATCAAGATAAACCATATTTTGGGCAGTAAAGCAAATCTGTATAAATTTCAGTGGATTCATATCATACGAAGTATTTCTCTGACCACGATGAAATTAAATTAGAAATCAGTAACAGAAAGACATCTGAAAAACCACAAAATATTTGGAGACTAAGTTATATACTTTTAAATAACCTGCTGTGGGTAAAAAAAAGAAACCAATGGGAAATTATAAAGTATTTTATATTGAGAGAAAATGAAAACATAACATATCAAAATGTGTGGAATGCAGCTAAAGCAGTACTTAGAAGTGAATGCATAGCAGTAGTTGCCTATATTAGAAGGAAGTTCTAAAATCAATGACCAGTTTCCACCTTAAGAAACTTAAAAAAAAAAAAAGAACAAATTAAACCAAGAAAGTATAGTAAAGCGGAAGGAAATAGCAGTAAATATCAGCAAGAATCAACAAATAGGAAACACAAAAACAATACAGAAAATCAATGAAAGCAAAAGTCGCTTGCTTAAAAAATCAATAAAATTGACTAATCTATAGCCAGAAAGATCAGTGGAAAAAAATAGAGAAAACAAATATTACTAATATTAAGAATAAAAGAGATGACTGTACCTCAAATTCTTCAGATATCAAGAGAATAGTAGGGAAATATTATGAGCAACTTTATGCCAATAAATTCAATGAGTTAGATAAAACAGGCCAATTCCTTAAAAGATACAAACTAATAAATCTCACTCGACATAAATGAATCTCAAAATAATTATGCTGAGTGAAAGAAGCCAGACAAAAAAGAATATATACCGTATGATTCTAGTCATATAAATTTCTAGAAAGTGAAAACTAATCTGAGAGGAAGCAGGTGGCCTTCAGATATGGGGGCAGCAGGCAGGCAGGGGGCAGGAATGGAGGAAAGGGATGGATTACCAAGGGGCAAGAGGAAAATTTGGGAGTGATGAATATGTTCATTATCTCAAACGTATGACGATTTCACCACAATCAAGTGGCATCTACATATGTCAAAACTTATCAAATTGTGCACTTTAAGTATGTGCAGTTTATTTCATGTCAATTATACCTCAATAAAAGTTTGTTCTATAAAGGGTCGTTCTATATAAATCATGATTCAATCTACCTGTTTTTAAAGTTTGACTTTGAAGTACCATCCAGCTTTACTAAAAGCAAGGCCCACCTGAAGGAAAGAGCTGTGTCCTGCCATGTGCTTATTATGTGCAGTGCACAGAGTCCTGTTCTGAAGAGGAAATGTGGGAGAGCAAGGATCTGCTGTGGAAAGCAAGGAGGGCATGGGCAGCAAGCTCAGCTGGTGCTACCAACCCAAAATACAGCTTCACTTGCCCACCCTCTCCCCAGGCAATACAAGGATACCAAGTAAGTGAAATGCATTTTCTTTACTCCCAGCCTGACATAAATACTCACTGGCCTGAAGCAGGAGAGGTTGTTCCAGCTAGCTTGCCAGTTACACCATCCCAGCCAGGCCACACGCCCAGCAAACTCTGTTCCAAGTCCCTGTGTCCTGGCTAAGCCTCCAAGGGCATCACTTGGGACCTTGCTGTAGACAGGCCAAAGATTTACATTTTTTTAGCTGGGGGACTCCAGTGAAGGGATCAGTTCGGGTGCCTGTGTTGTTTGATCCATTCAGGCAATTGAGATGTTCTAATTCATTTACAACTGACTTGATTTTATTCCAGAAGGATTTCCCTCCAGTCTAGACTTGGCTCAGGTATTCTGGAAATCAGAACTGTATGTGGGTACAAAGTGAGCACATCTGATGGGCAGCTAGAAAAGGACCTGGGGTCTCTCTGCATAGGAATACTTTAATTGCTTTAGGAGCCCCGCCTCCCCGCTTCCCTCCATCCCTGCATCCACTGGGCAGTGGCGGTGTTTCCTTCCACTGCGGAGGGGCACGGAGCTGCAGGGAATGCTGCCACTGCTCTCAGAAATGCCACCATGGTTGCCATTGGCAATCCTTTCTTGTGCAATGTCCTTTCTCAGGAAGATGAATACAAGCTGTACATAACTGCGTGTC
>NW_007726984.1:466543-500322 GCF_000696425.1 Galeopterus variegatus | reverse complement strand
GTCTTTAAGGATATTACTGTGGGTCAGGAATTTTCCACCTGTGGCCTTGTGACCAAGGGCAGTATCCACATTATACCACCAGACTTCTTCCGCTGCTGCTATCTAGGTAAACCAAGTGAGTGGAATACCAATTAACCTTTTCTTGATGCTGAGGTCTATCACTTTGGGCAGAATATGTGGTTATATTTGACAATAATAATGATGTCTTGCGGTTTTTAAAAAGCTCTTCATGTACTCTTTCACACAGCTGGATTAAACACCCATCGTCACTCAGACAGCTTGGACGTTCTTGCTTCTGTGCCTTTGGTCTCTCCGTTGCCAATCATCGGAGGCCAAGTTTATATCGCAGTACCTTCAAGAAGAGTTCACTGGCCACTTCTTCCTCTCCGTCTCCATTCCCACCCCTCTAGCCCATGTTGTCTGGGTCACTTATTTGGAACTTAAACTAGAAAACTTTTTGCTCCCTTTTTGTTTTTAGCTCCCTTTGTGTGTCTTGATTTCTTAAACATAATGTGAATGTAATGTTCTTTTAGTGTCTTTTATAGGTTATCTATGTAGTGTATGCTCAATAAGTAACTGTTGATTAAATTTTTAAAATAATAATGTTTTGATACTAAAGAGATTGGAACTAGGGACCTGCAGGACGTGGCGGAAAGCACATGTAACAGACAGCTCCAGTGCCAGCCTCGCACCCTTCAGCCCATCTGTGATTTCAGCTGTAGCTGCAGCAGACAGTTCTGGAGGGCTCAGACTCACTTTGCACCGGTGACCTCTTGCCTACTGTGGAGTCTTTCTGCATTCTGTCCAGAGGACACAGTCAAGGGCTGTCTGAAGTTTATGCCCCTAAGGGCAACCTTCAACCAAGTGGATAAATACTCCAGCCCCCCTACCCCATCTTCAGGGAGACAGCCTGACAAGTATTCTGTACACTTCTCAGCTGGTCCCAGCAGAATCCAGCTTTGGGGTCCACAGTAGCAACTCTGATAATGTGTCCTTACATTGGCTTTTCCTCCTTCCCTGTCTCACCGTCCCCACTCCCTCACTCCTCTTTCCCAAGTCACCTCCTGAACAAGGAGATATACCCAAAGACGACTCAAGTCCTTGTCTCAAGCTCAGCTTCAGGGGGAACCTACACTAAGTAGCTTGCCTCATGAACTGAACCCACCAACTAGGAGTTCTGTCACAGGCCTTTGCCTGCATCGAGTACCAGGGGAGTGGACAGGTGCATGAAAGAGAGAAGAAANTACCTTTTTGGGTGATATACTTAGCACATACTGACCAAAAAACAATGGATCTGAGCTACAATGAACCACAATTGTAAAAACAGAAACGATTTAATAAGAAAAAACTCCTTTCTACATACAGGGATCAGGCTGTCTTTGAGATCTCAGACTCTTAGAAAAAAAACAAATTCCAATTTTGAATGTTTCATTCAGCACTGCTTTGCCCTACACAGATGATCTTAAAGTTTACTGTCATTGCTTGGATTTATCTGGTCTTAATTCCTTGTAATAACATAAGCCAAATATCATAAAGCAAAACATCACTTATCCAGCAGCGTGGAGGTTATATCAGTCAATGCTCTTAGTTGCACGTTGCAGAACCAACTCTAGCTAATTTGAGCTAAAAGGAATGTCTTTAAGGATATTACTGTGGGTCAGGAATTTTCCACCTGTGGCCTTGTGACCAAGGGCAGTATCCACATTATACCACCAGACTTCTTCCGCTGCTGCTATCTAGGTAAACCAAGTGAGTGGAATACCAATTAATCTTTTCCTGATGCTGAGGTCTATCACTTTGGGAAGAATATGTTGTTATATTTGACAATAATAATGATGTCTTGTGGTTTTTAAAAAGCTCTTCATGTACTCTTTCACACAGCTGGATTAAACACCCATCGTCACTCAGACAGCTTGGACGTTCTTGCTTCTGTGCCTTCGGTCTCTCCGTTGCCCATCACTGGAGGCCAAGTTTATATCGCAGTACCTTCAAGAAGAGTTCACTGGCCACTTCTTCCTCTCCGTCTCCATTCCCACCCCTCTAGCCCATGTTGTCTGGGTCACTTATTTGGAACTTAAACTAGACAACTTTTTGCTCCCTTTTTGTTTTTAGCTCCCTTTGTGTGTCTTGATTTCTTAAACATAATGTGAATGTAATGTCCTTTTAGTGTCTTTTATAGGTTATCTATGTAGTGTATGTTCAATAAGTAACTGTTGATTAAATTTTTTAAATAATAACGTTTTGATACTAAAGAGATTGGAACTAGGGACCTGCAGGAGGTGGCGGAAAGCACATGTAACAGACAGCTCCAGTGCCAGCCTCGCACCCTTCAGCCCACCTGTGATTTCAGCTGTAGCTGCAGCAGACGGTTCTGGAGGGCTCAGACTCACTTTGCACCGGTGACCTCTTGCCTACTGTGGAGTCTTTCTGCATTCTGTCCATAGGACACAGTCAAGGGCTGTCTGAAGTTTATGACCCTAAGGGCAACCTTCAACCAAGTGGATAAATACTCCAGCCCCTGTACCCCATCTTCAGGGAGACAGCCTGACAAGTATTCTGTACACTTCTCAGCTGGTCCCAGCAGAATCCAGCTTTGGGGTCCACAGTAGCAACTCTGATAATGTGTCCTTACATTGGCTTTTCCTCCTTCCCTGTCTCACTGTCCCCACTCCCTCACTCCTCTTTCCCAAGTCACCTCCTGAACAAGGAGATATACCCAAAGACCACTCAAGTCCTTGTCTCAAGCTCAGCTTCAGGGGGAACCCACACTAAGTAGCTTGCCTCATGAACTGAACCCACCAACTAGGAGTTCTGTTACAGGCCTTTGCCTGCATCGAGTACCAGGGGAGTGGACAGGTGCATGAAAGAGAGAAGAAAGGGGATGCCAGAACTGCACTGAGAAGTGGGAGCCAATGTTCAATACCAGGGAGATGGGCAGGGGACTGGAAGACAGCAATGTGAGAACAAACCCAGGGTACTCAGACTTGGTTCTTGCAGACAAGATGCACTTGAGCTGCACCTGGGCTCAATGCACTGGATATGACTATTACCTTACAGCAGCCATTCCAAGGTGCTGTTCAGCATCTGACAGTGGGAACCAAGTACTTAAAAGAAGAGAGAGGACAGTTATCCCCAAGGCTAACAACCTCAACTCTCAGGAACCTGGCTGGGGAGCCAAGACGCTAGTTCAGGGCCAGGTGGGTAGATCTTGGAATAGACAGTCAGCAAGGTGGAGCGAGCCAGGTGCAAGACAGAACAGATCTGGACGTGAATAGCCAAGGATGAAGGAATGCAAAGCCAGACGCAAAGATGAAAGACCAGACACAGCACCAGGATAAGATAACACAGACACTGGAAAAACCCATGTGAGCATCCCTTTTTTTTGGTGACTTTCAACAACCAATTGAAATGTATTACAGTCTCTGTGGACTGCTCCCTCTTGGTGGAACTCTGCTAAATAGACTTCCCCATGAATGACAGGTTTGATTTCTGTAAATACAGGCTCCTAAACTAATTTCTCACTCCACATTTTTATATTAGGAGACTCTTGTCTCCCAGCCTGACTTGGATCTTCAGTGGCATTCCCAGGCCCCTGACGGTATTATCCCCAACTTGGTCCCCTAACTCCAGGCTCTCTTCTCCCTTCAATTGAGGACTCTTGGCTTACACCTGCAGCCCAGTCCTGCTCTACTTCTGGCCTTAGCAGAAAGATTTTGAAGAGATGTAGCTTAGCTGCCCTACATAAGCCCATTAGCAGATCCAACTTTTGTGGGGATTGAACATACACAATTTCAGGAGTTCTCTTTAAGAAAAACAATACAAAATAACGAATGCAAAATTAGGCACAGGGCTTTAGAAGGGACTGAGCAGATGAAGATGCCTGAGATTTAATTTTCATCAGCTTCATGATAAATCTACCCCTGCAAGAAAGCACAGGAGACAGTTTAAATTTCTCTCTTTTCTTAATCCATTCATATTAAATCCAACAGCGAGCCCTGTGGCTCTGTGAAGATGCCTGAGATTTAATTTTCATCAGCTTCATGATAAATCTACCCCTGCAAGAAAGCACAGGAGACATTTTAAATTTCTCTCTTTTCTTAATCCATTCATATTAAATCCAACAGCGAGCCCTGTGGCTCTGCACCCAAAATATATCCCCAACCTGCCCACGGTTCTGTATTTCCATTGCTACCTCGCAGTGCAAGCTGCAGGCATTCCTCCACCTCCTCACTGGTCTTCTGGCCACCCCTTTCATTCTCCATAGTTAATTTTCCACACAGACAGGTCTTTTCAGATAAAACTGATATGTCACTCACTCACTTAAAACCCTCCCAAGTTTTTCAGTTGTGCTTAAAGTAAGATCTAAATTCATTACTGTGACCCTTGCTTATCTCTCCAAATTCATTTCATGTCATTCCTTCTATCCTTTTTTTCACTCCTCTCCTTGGTCATTTTTCTGTTCCATCTGTCTGGAATGCTCTGCCCCATGGCTGAGTTCCTCCTGTCACTTGGATGTCAAATCCAGTGTCTCTTCCTGCATTAGTTTTCTGTTGCTGCTGTAACAAATGACCATAAAATTAACGTCTTAAACAATACAAACATTGCAAAAGTATTATAGTTCTGGAGGTCAGAATTCCAAAATGGGTCTCACAGGGCTAAAATCAAGGTGTTCGCAGGGCTGTGCTCTTTCTGGAAGCTCTCAGGGAGAAGCCATTTCCTTGAATTTTTCATCCTCCCTCATTCCTTGATTCATGGCCTCCTTCCTTCATCTTCAAAGCCAGCAATGGTGAGTTGAGTCCTTCTTATATGGCATTACTCTAAACTTTTTTGTCTCCCTTTTTGCCTTTTAAGAATTCTTGTGGTTACAGTGGGTCCACCCAGATAATCTAGGATAATCTTCCTTTCTGAATGACATCTGCAGTCTTAATCCCTCTTTGCCATGTAAAGTAACATATTCACAGATTCTAAGTATTAGCACAGGGGCATCTTTGGGGGACCCTTAGTCTGCCCACTCATCCTCAGGCTCCCAAATCAGTCCTCACTACCGCCCCAGTCACTCTCAGTTCCACCATCCTGTCCTATTCCTTTCAGATCACTTACCATTTTCTGAAATAGTTCCATCCGATTTTTTGTCTGCTTCCCCTAATGAGGTGAACTTCATAAGGACAGGGGTCGTGTCTAGCTCATCCATCTGTGCCAGCATGCTTGGCTCAGCAAATAATAGGGACCCCATACATATGGAATGAATAAATAAATGAATGAAAGATCAGAAATAGGAGGTTCATCTTCAATAATGACAAAAAATAACAATAACAGCTACCAATAAACTTCATATCCATCTTCTTATGTAAAGTTTATAACCATTGTATGGCTTAGGTTTTAGAATCACAGATAGGCTGGAATCCAAGCTCCTCGACTCACTATTGTATAACCTTCAACAAGTTACTTAACCTCATTAAGCCTCAATTTCCTCATCAAAAAAATGTGCATAATAATAGTACTTATCTAAGAATTTTTATGAAGATTAAATAAGAGGTTTATGGAAGATTCTTGGCACAGTATCTTACATAGCAATTACACAGTTAGCTATTTTTATCATCAGTCCCTTTTTGCAGATGAGGAAACTCAGGCCCAGCTATTAAGTGGTTGGGCTGGGAACCTCTTCTTGATCTGTTCAATAACAAAACCTGAAGTCATTTTAGCTGCTATTTGAACAATGATCTAGAATTTGACCCATGGAATTGGACAGTTTGTCCATGGCTGTAGGGATGTTTCAACAGAAATCTAAAACAGTGTCCTAGGTTTGGAACAGTTTGTGGAAAATATTAAGTGGAAAGGGAGCTGCTATGGACTGAATGTTTGTGTCCTCCCAAAATGTATAACCCCCAATGTGATGGTATTTAGAGGTAGGGGCTTTGGAAAATAATTGAGTTTAGATGAGATCATGAGGTTGGTGCCTCAACATGAGATTAGTGCCTCCATAAGGAGAGGAAAAGACACAAGAGCTCTCTCTTCCCATGCACTCACAATGAGAGGTCATGTGAGCACACAGCAAGATGGCAGCTGTCTCTAAACCCGAAAGGGGGCCTTCAGCAGGACCCAAATGGACTGGCACCTTGATCCTGGACTTTTCAGCCTCCAGAACTAAGAGAAATAAATGTATGTTGTTTAAGCCACTCAGTCTATGATACATTGTTATAGCAGACAGAGCAGACTGAGACAGTAGTTTTAGACAGAGTAGTAAAATGTCAGCAACTGAGCTTCAACAATCCCAAGATAACTCTAAGAGACAAACCTGAGACAAATGTAGAGAGAGTCCAGGATGCATCAATGTGCAGGAGAAAAGAGTCCTTTATAGGAAGATTGTTACTTTACTCACGAGTGAGAGGAAGCTAAGAAAGGCACCCATGCAATCCAGACTATGTTCTGGTCCCGCAATTCCACCATCTGTGACCACCGTGCCCTTGGAAGGTACATTGTGCCCTCCAGACTGAACTTCCTCCCAGAATATGTGATTCAGTTTCCTGCCTCAGTGTTTGCTTCATCCTGGGGGTCAGGCCCTCTCAGGCCCCCACTCTTTGCCAGAATCTTGGCCATGATTGATGACAATCCTAATAACATGATCATTCCTCCACTAATCTTTTCATGTTTTGGGTCACAGGCAAGTGCTGCATAATTGCAGGAAAAATATCCCAACGCAGACTATTTGCCATTTATTAGAGGACAAGTATCTCCTATTGTCTTCTTTTCTGAAAGTTATTATATCTCAGAAAAATTTCTTATAATGACTTAATTGTGAAGCTTTTAAGCCAGTAAATCTAATTTTTGATATGATTCCAAATCTGAAGGCCCAAGGCTAGTCCTGTCTCATCAGCTATATAAAATGCATGAGATTTATGATAGCTATTTGTTACACCAGAGCTTATTTTTAATTCTTGAAAGAGGTGCACAAACACTTTTGAGTTTCTACTACGGGTCAAGCACTGTGCCTGTTGCTAAGTACCTGAAACTGATAACACAAGCTTTCAGCCCTCAAAGACTTACAGACTCATGTTGTCCTGAGTTCTTGGATGGGTTATATACATGGTCACAGCTGCTGGAAATCCACCCATCAAGAAAATAGGATGTACCTATAATCATTCTTGAGTTCTAATTTCTCTGGTTCTATGGCAGTCAGAAATCTAACTACTGCTCTACTTCTCTTTTCTTCCCTATTCATTTTCTCCTTTTCCTGACACTTATCTGGGGAGTGTGCTGGGGTGGGAATGAGGAGTGGGGTTGGCCAGAGGAAAGAAATGAGGATTCAAAAGCAGTATACTATTCAAAATGGCCCTTCCTCACTCCCCCAAAATTCTGGGGTCCTGTCCTGGGTGCAAGGTATGCCAGGTTTGCTACTAAAATCAATCATGTAATCCTCTGAATTGCTAGTTCAAAAATAGATACTACTACTGCAATTTCTCAAGATGTGAACGCACTCCGTTCACTCATTTGCTCATGTATAAAGTATCAAATGTCTACAATGTGTGAGGCTTTGCAAAAAGTGCTAATAAATGTATTTTTAAATATAAATCTTCAGTGATGAAAAACTCAAAAATCCAAACAGCAGAATGAACATTCAACAGAACAACTATCTTGGACTCTTGAGAGAACTAATAACATTAAAAAAAAAAGAAGCAAGACTGTTCTAGACTATAACAGACTAAACAGACAGAAGTGCAGGGTGCAAGACCTAGACTGGATCCTAGTCAAAATAAAAACAATTACAAAGGATAATCTTGGGAGAATTGGAGATATATGAATTAAATATTATATGTTGTTATAGAACAATACTTAATTTTCCTTTTGTTGTTGTTGTTGTTGAAACATGGTTGATTACACATGTTTGTGGGGAACAGAGTTGAGTTTCCGCGCCTGTGTGCAGTGTGTGATGATCAGAACATGATGGTTGGCAGGTTCATCATTGCAAGATGTGGTCTTTCCTTGTGCCCAGTTTCTTGACCAGTTTCTCCTTGGCCCCCTTCCCCTTCCCTTTTCCAGCCTCTAGTGACCACAGCTCTGTTCTTTCCTTCTGAAAGTTCAATATATTACTATGATTATAATTTCTTAAGTCATAGTGGTACTATGCTCTTGGTTCTTATTTTTAGAAGATGTATCATAAAATATTTAAGAATAAAGTGTCATTATGTTGCAACTTTCAAAAACATAAATATGAATAATATTTAATATTTAATGTTCTTTTAGATACAGATGTTCAGTTAAGAAACCTAAATAGCACTTAGCTTTTCAAAATTTGATTTATTTTTTAGATTTGGCCTTTTTTTCCTTTTTACTAGCACTAGGAAGCTTCTTATACATTATTACCATATTGCTTTTCTATTGTAATAATACAAAACAAATGTAATAGAAGATTATGTGGACCAATATCTATATATATTGAAATATGTTATTAATAAGTTCATTTTCTTCTTGAGTTCTGCCATTGAGGTCCCAAGGGAGACAGAGGGCAAATACACCTTCAGGTAAGGAAAGTATATGAAAGAGGTAGGAATAAAAAAAAGAACACCAGTCCACAGACCAGATCAGACTTGCCACCCTGTGGCAGAGACCAATGAGGACAAAGGGAAACCCCACTGTATGAAGCTCCCTTCCCATAAACCAGGAGATTAAGTCCTCATTTCCCCCAGGCCCAGATGCCATCTTGGGAAGAGGATTGCAGAGAGAGGGAATATTCAAAAGAATGAGCATTTAACTGAAGACAAGTGTCTTATTAAAGAAGCCTAGATTCCATGAGCAAGGTGTTAGTAGGAAGGGACAAAAAAAAAAGAAACCCCAAATCATTAATGAAATAGTCTTTTTCCCCGCTGTCTGTCAGGTGAGGCTCGTGCAGATTAGATCTGTTGCAGAAAAATAAAGAACCTACATTTTCTTCGCACAAGTGACCAGCAGTGAAAAAATTCTCAACTGCACTACATGACTATAAAAAGTTTTCAAAAAGCTGCCATGTTGCTCCTGACAGATTTTTTCTGCTCTTTGTACTAGTTTCCTATCTTGAATGCATTATAACCAACAATTTACCTTAAAACTAATCGCAATCACAATATGTTCACTGATTAATTCATATATAGTTCACCAAAAATGAAGTGTTTAAATGGGTGGGGAAATGGTGAACATAAACATAAAATAATAGGACTTTTTCTCTTCACTTTGACAATTAAATAAATGTGGTTTAGAGAATGCTTTTGAAAATTTAACAGAGGATAAGTACTTTCCAAAACACTGGAAAATACACTGGAAATAAAGTAAGTACAGCCTACCTAGGAAAAGTACACATAGTAAAGGAAATAAAAGTAAAAACATTAAAAGAAAAAAAACTGATGGCAGACATAGCAACTCTATTGAAATTACAATTAAAACAAATAGCTTAGGGCCGGCCTGGTGGCGCACTGCTACAGTGCACCGCTTGGGAGCGCAGCGGCGCTCCCGCTGAGGGTTCGGATCCCACATACAGACTGGCCGCTCACTGGCTGAGCGAGGTGCAGGCGCAACACCGAGGGTTGCGATCCCTTGCCGGTCATGAAAAAAGACAAAAAGGAAAAAAAAAAATAGCTTAAACTCCACGATAACAGCTGAGAGTTTCAGAATAACTGTTTACAAATCCTAATTATATTTATTTATTAAAAATTTACCTAAAGGTAAATAAGAGAAAAAGTTTTGGCATAAAAGCATAGGCAAAGATATGATAACTAAATGAAATGCAAACAAAAATAAAGGTATTCAATATTCATATGGCATAGTAGAATTTACTCTTCCCTCCAAAAATGAAGAGGACAAAGAAGGTGATTTCATAAGAATTTTAATCGTGAGCCTTTATGAATAGAATAGCACTCCATTAGAACAGGCAAAACAATAAGCAAAATGAGTCATGAAGAAAATAACAGAAAAAAACATTGATAGGAGCATATAAACACCCATTCTGCTGTTTGACAAGTGAAATAATAAAAGTAAATAAATTAGAATAAAGAGGGTCTAAATAATATAGCAAAATTGAATATCTATAGCTAGAGATGTAGCCAGATTTTATTCTCTACAGGAAATGCATCATCCTTTCCAGAGCCCATGAAACATTTATAAACATTGATCACATATATTATACCACAAAAATTGTCAATACATTCCAACCATAGACACAGTAGACACAACACTCTGTTATTAAAACAAAACAAAAAAATGCCTAGTTTGCCAATTTATTTTATTCAGCTTGTGTAATCTAACAGCAAACTTTGACAAATGTGTCACATAAATCTCCTTAAAATATAAATGGGAAATTCTAAATGTAATATCAGAAAAGTTAAATTTAGGAGTATACTAAAAGAAAGAATGTGCCTTGAACAACTGGCTTTATCCCAGGAATATAAGGCAGATTTATAGCCAATCTCTTGTTATTGCATCTGTAAGAAAAAATAGAACACCCATGATGATGCCAATGGATTCTGAAAACACATTTGCTAATATTCTATATCCATTCCTGATAATAACTTTAGAAAACCAAAAGTGGAGAAAACCTACTTTAATATGGTAAACAACCAAAAAAAAGATTATTTTTCCCTCACAAAAACCCTATCAGTGAGCAACGTTATCATCTCCAATTTATAAACAATGAAGTGAACACAGAAAGGTTGACATCTGCAGCTGGTAAGTAGAATTCAGACCAAACCAACATAATATTTGTATGAATAAGGGTTCCATCAGAGAAGTAGAAACAGTGAAAATAACAAGGGGTCTTCAAAAAGTTCATGGAATGATTTGTACTTTGTATTCCTTTTTTTCCACTAAATTTTGAAGTACTCTTATATATTAGGGATTATTGCAACAAATTAGTTTGCATGATTCTGAGAGATGGCTAGGCATTTCAAAATTTGTAGGGCAGGCCATCAAGAAAGGCAGGCTGGAACTCTTGGTATGAGCTAAAACTGCGGGTGAAAGCTTTTCTTCAGGGAAGCCTCAGTTCTGTTTTTAAGGCCTTACAACTGATTAAGCCAGGCCCACCTGGTTTATCTAGCTTTATTTACTTAAAGTCAAGTGATTATAGACTTTAGTCACATCTACAGAATACCTTCACAGCAACACCTAGATCAGTGTTTGATCAACTGGGAACTGTAGCCTAGCCAAGTTCATGCACAAAACTAATCATCACAATATTTAACAGCAAGTACTCAAGGCAAGAAGATCAAAAGGTAGATCATTTTTTGCTTTCCTCATTGTAATTTAAGATTACTGAAATTCTAACAAAATAACTGAGATCATTAAGAGGAAAAAGAAGATATACATCATAAGTAAAAAGTCAAAAATCACCTTTGAACATAAATGAAATGATTGTTTATTTAGAAAAACAAAGAAAACTGAGAAAATATTGAAACTATTTTCAGAGTTATCAAGATGGTCAGATACAAAATGAAAAACCAAAAAAATTATGGAAAAAGTGATTACTTCCTTTATACATCAAAATAATTGGTTAGAAAATATAATGAAGAAGATTCCATTTTCAGAGGAACAAAAGTATAAAATACTTGGGAATAAATTAAAGCAAATGTTCAAGATCTGCCCAACAAAGAATGCTAAAGGGAGTTCTTCAGGTTGAAATAAAAGAATGCTGGACAGTAACTTGAAGCTCTGTGAAGAATCGAAACTCTCCAATAAAGGTAACTACATGGGAAAATATAAAACCCATTATTATTACATTTTTGCTTTGTAACTCCACTTTTTATTTCCTACATGATTTAGAAGACAAATGGATAAAAAATAATTATAAATCTGTGTTGCTGGGCACACAATGTATAAAGATGTAATTTCTGACAACGTAGAGAAGGGGAAATGGAAATGTACAGGAGCAGCACATTTGTATGGTATTAAAGTTAAGTTGGCATCAATTCAAACTTGATTGCTATAAATTTAAGATGTTATAATCACCATGGTAACTACAAAGAAATTATCTTAAAGCTATGCACAAAAAGAAAGAAGAGAATTAAAGGAGTTCCCACAAAAAATCAACTGAACACCAAAGAAGACCAATGAAGGACAAAAAAGGTGTAATACATATAGTACAGAAAATAGCAAAATGGCAGAAATAAGTTCTTTCTTATCAATAATTATGTTAAATGTAAGTTGATTAAACTCTCTGATTATTAAAAAGGCAGAGATTGGAAGAATGGACAAAATAACATGGTCCAGCTATATGCTGTTTACAAGAGACTCATTTTATATCCAAAAGCACAAAGAGATGAAAAGTGGAAGAATGAAAACAGATATTCCATGCAACAAGTACCCACATGAGAGCAGGGGTGGCTATGCTAATATCAGACAAAATAGACTTTAAGTCAAAACTGTTACAAAAGACAGGGAAGGACAGAACATACTGATATAGAGTTAACCCATAAAGAAGATATAATAGGTATAAACGTGTGTACCTAACAACAAAGCCACAAAAATGTATTAAACAAACATTGACAAAATTAGAGGGAGAAACAGACAGCTCTCAATGATAGTTGGAGACTTTGACATACCACATTCTGTAATGAATAGAACTCCTAGAAAGAAGCTCACCAAGAGGACTTTGACCAACACTATAAACCAACTAGACATACAGACTTCTACAGAACATTCTACTCAGCAACAGCTGAATACACATTCTTCTTAAGTGATTATGAAGCATTCTTCAAGACAGACCATGTATTAGGCCACAAAATAAAATACAATATATTTTTAAATACTGAAGTCATGCAGAGTATCATCTATGATCACAATGAAATGAAGCTAGAAATCAGTAGAAGGAAAACTGGAAAATTCACAAATATGTGGAAATTATACAACTCACTCTTAAACAACCAATGGGTCAAACAAGAAATCACAAGGAAAATGAGAAAGTACCTTGAGATAAATGAAAATTAAAATACAACATACCAAAACATGGGATTCAGCAAAAGCAGTGCTCAGAGGGAAATTTGTTGCTGGAAATGCCTACATTAGCAAAAGAATAAAAATCTCAAATCAATAACCTAACTTTACACCTTGAGGAGCTAGAAAAAAAAGATCAAACTAAATTCAGAAAAGGAAGGAAATAATTAAAATTAGAGTAGAAATAAGTGAAATAGGAAAATAGAAAAACAATAGAGAAATCAATAAAAGTAAAAGTTGGTTCTTTGAAAAGATGAACAAAATTGACAAACAGACTGACCAATAAGAAACAGAGAAGACTTTCACCCTTCCTTTCGGAGACCACAGAGACATGGATTAAAAGTAATACCAAAGAATCAAAGTGTAGCTTGGAAGAAAACCACAAACTTGTCTGAGATAGGAGGTGTCAGTTTGGATTTTCTCCATAAACAGATCTCATGAAGATACTTGCATACAGGTTTATATAGAAAGTGATCCCAGGAAGCACAAGTGAAGAAATGGGGAATTGAGAAAAGGGAAAGAAGAAAAGTTAATAAAGGAGGATGGATAATATTGCTCAGGTTATTGCTATGGGTAACTGAGGCTCAACACCCTGAGCCCTTTTGAGAAATCATGTGAAATGCACCTCAGAATTGTCCCACTGAAGGACAGGAGGATTAGGGCAGTGAGGGTGTCAACGCCTCCACACAGTGGCAGGTGTCCAAGGGATATGTGGAATGCTACCAGCAGCATCTGCTCCAGTCCACCCTCAGGAGTTCCCAGATCTGCTCATGCCCCACGCTGATTCCACTCTTTTAATGTTGCTTCCAGGTGAAGCCTGGAGTCCCTTCAGCTTCAGCTAAGAGAGTTAATGGGGAAAGCCGAAGACCCCTTGTCCTCAACTATATCCAAAGTAGTTGATTTCAGTTTCTCTTTCCCCCTCACTCGTTCTAGTTTCATCTCACACTCAGCCAGAACTTTTGCTATTTAGGTTGGTTTCCTTGACCTCGGTTGCTAAAACTGACCTTTTCCCAGGCACATAATCATCAGAGGTTCCCCAATGAATCCACTGAGTCCCAGACTCTGCCAATTGTAACAAAAACCTTACACTCATGATTATCAGGGTTGATTACTCCCACCAGCATATTAACTTTTTAAATGAATATTCATGAGATATAAAGCTAATTGTCACCCCTCATGCCCATGATGTGAGGACCAGATTCATACTGGCAGCATACTTATTACCAGAAATTGCTTTTGTTCCCCGTGTCCCCCACCCAATTTGCCCCCACCCTCCATCCCCCTCCCCTTTCCACCCCCCACTCCACTCTGTAGCCTAAGGAATGTTCTCTGTAAGACCAATGCACTACTGTGGTCTTTCTTTCCTTCCTTCTTTCTTCGCTCCCACATATGATTGAGTACGTGAGGTATTTATCCCTCTGTGCTTTGTTTATTTCACTCAACATAGTTTCTCCAGGTTCATGCACAGCAAAGGAAACAATCAGCAGAATGAAACGAAAGCCTACAGAGTGGGAGAAAATTTTTGCTAACTTTTTTTGTAACCTCATGGTCTACTGATATGTGATTCCGTAGATGGCCCAGTAGCAATCATAAATTTAGGTTCAGTGGAACCCTAATAGTGTCCCCTGGTAGAAGTGCCACTCCACTGAGGAGAAGGGCCTTTAATTCTGAAGACTCAAAAGTTGTAGAAACAGAAAACAAAAAGTCCCTAATTGTGACAGTGAGGTTGAGGGTGAGAGGAGTTAATTCTACTTCCACCCCTCTACAATGGTTCAACTGGTGTTAACTACTGAGAATAAAACATCACATAATAGTCTATTGGGGACACAGCACCATATAAAACATATTGACTTTTAAAAGTGTTATTCTTCAAGCCGGGACCTTACCTTTAAGAGCGCATTCCAAATTTTTGTCGTGCCAGCAGCTTCCAGGTGATCAGGAGTAATCAATTCTATGATTATAGCCCATATTACCTGTCCTTATGATAAAGTAAACCACTGGGATCCTTGGTCCAAGGCAATGTTAGGCAGGATCCTATATCAGTAAATCAGAAATTCTGCCTCAAGTTAGTGGTGCTGGCTAAGACATTGTGGACAGAGATGGCAAACCCATACCTTATCAATCTCAGTTAGAAAGAATTACTTTTCCTCTAGGCTAGAAGGGGTCCAATATAATCAACTTGTCAACCCAGTACCCGGTTAGACTCCTTAAGTGATAGTAACATATCAAATGCTCAACATGAGTTTTCTGTGCTAATGTGTTAGACATTGAGCGATGGCAATTATTAGATCAGCCTTGGTGAGAGAGATCCCAGGTTGCTGGACCCAAACAGAGTTTCCATGCTTGCTACCATAGCTACACTGTTCATATGTCCATTGTGCAAGCACTATCATGGTTGAGCACAGAGACTGGCTGATCTCTAATGGCTGAGTTATTACGTCCACTTGTTCAGTACATTCTCTGTGGTTAATACTCTCTGGTAGGAATTTATTTACTAACTTCCATCCCTCCTTGGTAAAGAGTTTCCCCCAGAAGCATAATTCCACCCATACTTCTGGGTCATGCTTGCCCACAATCAAGCAAAACTCCCACGGTGCCAAAGAACACTTTCAAGCAATAAAAAAGAGAAATGCAAGTGCTTGAGGAGAGAAGCTGTTGGCATGTCAGTAGCTATCTGCAGCTGAAGGTAAACTCAGGTGAGTCAAGATGATATGGGGTGGGATATTAGTAGCACATGCTATAAATAGGAAATGTGCCAAGGCCCATGCTATATTAGAGAAAATACAAGTTTGGACAAAGTTTCCCAAGCACAAATAAGATTAAAAGAAATTAAAAAGAAATTTCAGATATACACAACAAAAAATATAAAGGAAAATAGCATGCAAAAGACAAATGAGGGACTAAGAGTGGAATAGAACTCAAGAAACAGGAGCGTATTCTCTTAAAATGAGTACTATAAAAGAATTTTAATAAGAATATTACTTCAATAAAAGAAGAGTGCAAAGGGAATATGGCATAACATGGCAATGGAAAAGGAGATGCAAAATTTTAAAAGCATATTAAAAATACCCCCTAAAACCTCATCATTATGTATCAGATAAGTAACCTAGACACATCAAGAAATAAAATAAATATAGCTAAATATTAAATCAATGGTATGGAGGAACATCTCCATGAACACAACATGAACATAAAAATCATAGACATGATCATAAAAAGAGTGAACACATGGGAAATATAAAAGAAATAAAATGAATGAAGATAAAATGACAGACATGGAGGACAAAGACAGTTCAACTAAAATATGTTTGGTGTCCTTGAATTTAAAAAAAAAAAATAGAGGGGGAACATATATTCAGAGATCTATAACCACATATAATTCCCCTGAAATGAAGAAAAAACAGAATCTGCAAGCTTGAAAGAGAACACTATGTACCAGGAAAAATTGATACAACATAATGAACACCATGACATGGTCCAATTAAACTATTAAACTTCAGGAATCAAAGAATCTGTATGTGTGCAATATTTCAAAATGAAATACGTAAATTTAAAAATATGAGGGTACTTCAAAAAGTTCATGGAAAATTTTCCATTAAATAGAATTAGAATTTTCCGGGCCGACCTGGTGGCGCACTGCTACGTGCGCCGCTTGAGAGCGCGGCGGCGCTCCCGCCGAGGGTTCGGATCCCACATATAGACCGGTTCCCGCTCACTGGCTGAGCGCGGTGCGGGCGCAACACCGAGGGTTGCGATCCCATTACTGGTCAGTAAAAAAGATAAAAAGGAAAAAAAAAAAAGAATTAGAATTTTCCGGGCCGCCCTGGTGGCGCACCGCTACGTGCGCCGCTTGAGAGCGCGGCGGCGCTCCCGCCGAGGGTTCGGATCCCACATACAGACCTGTTCCTGCTCACTGGCTGAGCGCGGTGCGGGCGCAACACCGAGGGTTGCGATCCCATTACTGGTCAGTAAAAAAGATAAAAAGGAAAAAAAAGGAAAAAAAAAAAAAAGGAAAACATGCAATCAACATCATCCCTTAAAAAAAGGCTTTTTCCCAAGATCAGGATGAAGGCAAGAATGCCTTCCTTTTTCACCTCCTTCGTAGGGTGTCCTGAAATTCAGTAGCTCAAACATCCTTTTAGAAGATGGTCCCCCAAGACCATGCATTTGACACCAAGTGGTGGCCAGGTCAGAAATGCACACTTTTTTATTAGCTTTCCACATTTCCCTTCCCTACTCCCCTTTCACTAATTCCTTACTCCCTGGGATAAACTTTGCCTCAAGCTCTCTTTCCTAAAGGACCCTGACTAAGACAATTCATTTAATAAATCTATAGAATGATGCCATTATGGACATTCTCAAACATATGTTTTCATTTTCTTGAGTATATACAAAGATTGGAATTACTGGTCTTATGGTAATTCTATGTTTAACCTTTTGAAGAATAGTCAGACTCTTCTCCAAAGCAGCTGCCCCATTTTACATTCCTACCAACAAAGTATGAGGGTTCAAATTTCTCAACATCCTCACTAACACTTACCCGTCTTCTTAATTATAGCCATCCTTGTGGGTGTGAAGTGCTCTCTTGCTGTGGTTTTGATCTGCATTTCACTGATAACTAATAATGATGAGCATCTTTTCATGTACTTACTGGTCATTCGTATATCATTCTTAGAAAAATGTCTATTTAGATCCCTTGCCTATTACTGTGTTATTTGTCTTTTTATTATTGAGTTGTAGAAGTTCTTCATATATTCTAAATATAAGTCCTTTATCAAATATATGATTCGCAAAATCATTCTGCAGATTGTATTTTCACTTTCTTGATGGTGTATTTTGAAGCACAAAAGTTTTTAGTTTTGATAATGTCCTATTTATTTTTCCTTTTGTTGCTTTGGCTTTTGATGTCATATTTAAGAAACCATTGCCAGATCAAAGGTCATCAAGACTTATGTCTCTGTTTTCTTCTAGACTTTATAGTTTCAGCTTTTACATTTAGGTATTTGATCCATTTTGAGTTGCTTTTTGTATATGGTGTGAGATCAGGATCTAGCTTTATTCTTTTGCATGTGTACATTTCTTGTATGTCCCAGTATCATTTGTTGAAAAGACTATTCTTTCCCCATTGAATTGTTTTGGTTCCCTCATCAAAAATCAATTGACTGGACATACCCATGTTCACTGCAGCATTGTTTGTAATAGCCAAGATGTGGACTTAAATGTCCATCAATGGATGAATAGATAAAAAAAAATCTGGTATGCACATATTATTATTAATATTATAATATTATTCTGCCATAAAAAAGAAGGAAATCCTGTCATACACTACAACATGGACAAACTGTATAGATATTATGCAAAGTGAAATAAGCCAGTTACAAAAAGGCAAATAATGATTCCACTGACATGAGGTATCTGAAATAGTCAATTCATAGAAACAGAAGGTAGAATGTGGTTACCAGGGGATGGGGAGATAAGGAAATAGGGAGTTGTTGTTCAATGGGTATAAAGTTTTAGTTTTGAAAGATGAAAGTTCTAGATATCTGTTTACAATAATGGGTATATAGTTAACACTTCTGTACTGTACACTTAAATAATTAAGATGGTAATTTTTACATTATGTGTATTTTGCTACAATAAAAAAATCAATTGACTGGAAATATGAGGGTTTATTTCTGAACTCTCAATTCTATTCCATTGATTTGTATGTCTATCCTTATGCCAGTACTGCACAGTCTGAATTACTGTAGCTTTGTATTAAGTTTTAGAACGGAGTCCTCTACCTTTGTTCTTTTTTTTTTTTAGAAAAATAAACAAAAAACGTTTTGTTTATTCTAGGTCCCTTGGATTTTTATGTGAATTTTAGGATTACTCTGTCAATTTCTGCAGAGTCCAGCTTGGGTTATGACAGGGATTGCCCTAAATCCATAGATCAATCTGCAGAGTAATGCCATGTGATGGTGACTTTTATGTGTCAACTTGGCTAAGCTACAGTTTCCATCTATTCAATCATACACTAACCTAGGTGGGTGTTGTGAAAGTATTATGACACTATGTAAGGGACATTATGCTATATAATACGGGTGGGATGGGCCTCATTCAATCAGCTGAAAAGTCTTAATCTGACATATCCCTGAAGAGGAAGAAATTCTGCCTATGGACTGCAGTCTCAGATCATGCCCAGGAAGTCCAACCCGACCTTTCAAGTCATAATCACAGAGCAAGCCTATGGATTTTGGACTTGCCTAGCCAACCATCACAATTGCATAAGCCAATTTCTTGCAATAAATCTCTCTGTACATACATAATCTATTACTTCTATACATAAATAATCTCTGGTTGAGCTATGACTGATGCATGCCATCTTAACAATAATAAATCTTGCAATCCATGAACATAAATTGTCTTTCCATTCACTCGGATCTTCTTTATTTTTTTCAACAAGATTTTGTTGTTTTCAGAGTATAAGTTTTGCACTTCTTTTGTTAAATTTATTCCTAAATACTTTACTCTTTTTGATGCTATTGTAAATGGAATTGTTTTCTTAATTTCTTTTTATTTGCTCATTGCTACTGTGTAGAAATATAATTGATTTTTTTTAGGCAGCTGGCTGGCACTCACAATTGATTTTTGCACACTGATCTTGTATCCTGCAACCTTGCTGAAATTATTTATTAGTTCTAATGGTTTTTAGTGGATTCCTTAATATGATTCTGCTATTTTTAGTAGAAAAAAATGTCCTCACTCATAAGTGGGAGCTAAGAAACAAAGAAAGACCATGAGAAAACATTGAACTTTCAGAAGGCAAGAACAGATCTATAGTTACTAGAGGGGGGCCAGTAAAAACTAGATATCCTGAATTAACTTTGAATTGATATTTATAGCCATGAGATGTTCTCCGGTAGCATCCAAATGCAGAGAAAGGGAAGTGGAGAAGCAGAAGGTGAGTTTACCCAGTGTCAGGGACTAGCTCCTCACCCCCTGCACTTCCCAAGTAGCCTGCCTGAGGAAGGCTGTCTGCTGCTTGACTGCCTGGACCTTTCTAGCTGAGTATCCCAGGGACCTCAGGACCTCCAAAGCCAGCCTCTGATGTGAGTCTGCCAAGGCGACAGTGGTCATACATCTTTCTTTTTGACCTATTAGAAGAACTATAGTGCAATACTCCAGAATTCCTATTTGGGGATCTTTGGGCTATCAAAACAGCAAAGAATGTAGGAGAAATAAAGCACAATTTTATCCTCTTCAGAAATGCCAAAGTTTTATAACATGCTTAATACGTCTGGCCCCTCGCCTGCACATGCCTGCTCCGTGTTTGTTAGAGCTCACCTAGCTTTATGTGCCTGAGCAAAATCAAGCCTGCAGCATCTTCTCTTTAGGGCCTCACTTGGACTTGCATTTAACCTGCTTGGTAGTTCTTAGCAGGAAAAATGAGGGAGAAAACATACTACCATACCACTTTAAAAAATGCTTTCTGGGCCGGCCTGGTGGCGCACTGCTACAGTGCACCGCTTGGGAGCGTGGTGGCGCTCCCGCCGAGGGTTCGGATCCCACATACAGACCGGTTCCCACTCACTGGCTGAGCGAGGTGCAGGAGCAACACCGAGGGTTGCGATCCCGTTGCCGGTCCCGGTCCGGTACGGGTGCGACACTGAGGGTTGCGATCCATTGCCGGACACGAAAAAAGACAAAAAGGAAAAAAAAAATGCTTTCTTTTCCCAAAATTATAAAAGTAATGCTACATTATTCTTTAAAAAAAATTGCAGGAAATACAAAGAAGAAAAGGGTATTAGTCCATTTCTGTTGCTTAAAACAGAATACCTGAAACTGGGTAATTTACCTAGAAAATGAAATTTATTTCTTACAGTTTTGGAGGCTGGAAAATCTAAGGTTCAGGGGACACATTTTCAGGGGACCTTCTTCTTGGTAGGTCTCTGTATGGAGTCCTGTGGTGACTCAGGGCATCACATGGCAAGAGAATCACAAGAGCTCTCTCATGTGCTCCTTATAAAGCCACTAGTCCACACCCATGATAAATTATTACTCCATAAATGGATTAATCTACTCATGAGAACAGAGCCCTCATGATCCAAGCACCTCTCAAAGGCCCCACCTTCCAAATGTCATAATCAGATTTCCCATTCTCTTAACACTGTTACAAATGGGGATCAAGTTTCCAACACATGAACTTTTGGGAGACACATCTGACCCATAGCAAAGAGAAAATTATTTCCATTTCAACCTCCAACAGATAATCACTATTAAACATTTTGATGTTACTTCTTTACATGCTTGCTTTCTTTCTTTCTTTTTTAACTGGTATTTTGCTTCCTGCTTTTTCCTACTAACAAGGGAGGACCACTCACAATAGTTTGGTGTGTAATCTTGCAAACACTTGTGTGTGCATACGTGTACATGCACACACACAGATATTTACACACACATATGATATAAAAGTGAAGTTTTACTATATTTGAGGAGCTGCTATTTCAACAAACAATATATCAAAAACCCTTTTTCACAACAGAGTGAAACAACAACATACAGAGTGGGAGAAAATTTTTGCTAACGATGAATCCAGCAAGGAATTAATATCCATAATATACAAGGAACTCAAGCAATTACACAGCAAAAAAACAAATAACCCAATTAAAAAATGGGCAAAGGAGCTGAATAGACATTTTTCAAAGGAAGACATACAAATGGCCAACAGGTACATGAAAAATGCTCAACAGCACTAGTCATCAGAGAAATACAAATTAAAACCACACTGAGATGTCATCTCATCCCAGTTAGACTGGCTATAATCAAAAAGAGAATAACAAATGCTGGCGAGGGTGTGGAGAGAAGGGAATCCTCCTGCACTGTTGGTGGGACTGTAAATTAGTACAACCACTATGGAAAACAGTACGGAGGGTTTCTCAAACAACTACAGATAGATTTTCCATTTGATCCAGCAATCCCACTTCTAGGTATATACCCAAAGGAATGGAAATCATCATGTCGAAGGGATACCTGCACTCCTATGTTCATCACAGCTGTGTTCACAATAGCCAAGATATGGAACTAACCTAAATGTCCATCGATGGATGATTGGATAAGGAAACTGTGGTACATATATACACCATGGAATACTACTCTGCCATAAAAAAAGATGAAATTCTCCCAACAACATGGGATGAGCTTGGAGAAACTTATGTTGAATGAAATAAGCAAAGCACAGAGGGATAAATACCTCATGTGCTCACTGATAACCTAAATGTCCATCGATGGATGATTGGATAAGGAAACTGTGGTACATATATACACCATGGAATACTACTCTGCCATAAAAAAAGATGAAATTCTCCCAACAACATGGGATGAGCTTGGAGAAACTTATGTTGAATGAAATAAGCAAAACACAGAGGGATAAATACCTCATGTGCTCACTGACATGTGGGAGCTAAGAGAGAAAGAAGGAAGGAAAGAAAGACCCCAGTGGTGTGTTGGACTTGCAGAGGGAGAGAGCATACCTAGGGATACAAAGTGGAGTGGGGAGAAGGGGGACAGGAACAGAGGTTGGGGATAATTAGGTGGGGGACAAGGGGTACAATTACAATTTGTGGTAATGGGCATGATGCCAGTATGGATCTGGCTTTCACATCTTGGGCACGACGGGTGACAATCAGCTTTGTATCTCATGAATATTCATAACCAATAAAAAAAAACTTTTTCATATTATCAACTGTATATCTATGTTAGCATTTTATAATGGCATTAAAGTCTTCACTTGATTGGACATAACAATTTATTTAATTGATACTTTACTATTGAATTTTAGGTTGTTTCTACATTTTTACTAGTATAAAAAGTTGACAGTAGCTTGATGCAATGCATGATCTCTGGCCATTGTTCAGAAAAATCTATCTATAAAGGTATTTGAGAGACAATTGAAAAGCTAGATTACAAAATGAATCTAAGATGATATTAGGAAATTAAAGCTAATTTTGCTAATATAATTTTGGTATTATAGTATTGGAAATGTGCTTTCTTTTAGAATTGAATGCTAACATATTTAAAGTTGAAGTGCCATAATTTCTGAAATTCAGTTGTAAACAGATGATTTTAATTTGAAGACTTTCCTTTATGATTTGTGCTTTAGCTTATGATTTTTAATCCTGAGATCACATATTTAACTACATTTATTTTTGTATTTAATTAATGTTCCCTTTTACACTTAATACTTTAATCCTATAAGAATATGTTTTATTATAAAACATGCACTAATGTTCTCACTTATTTTTTCAAATGGTTAATCAGTTTTCTTTATCATATCTTAAATTCAAATATATAAACGTGGGTCACTTTCTGTAGTTTTTATTATGTTTCCATTTATCTATTGATCTGTTTCTAGGCTGGTTCCATACAATTTTTTTTTTCATTCTGCATGGTTATGGAGCCCAGTTTCTTGTTTCAATACATGCATATATTGTACAATCATCTAATCAGAATAGTTAGCATCTCTATCACCTAAACACTTATCATTTCTCTGTGGTGATAACGTTCAAGATCCTCTCTTCTGGCTATCTTGAAATATACAACATTATTAACTGCTGTCACCCTAGGGCACCAGAATTTATTCTTCTCATCTAACTGTAACTTTGTACCAGTCCACCAGCCTTTCCCTGGCCTCCCCACCTCCTTCCCTTTCCCTTCCTCTGGGAATCACTATTCTGCTCTCTATTTCTCTCTTTTTTCCCCTCTTTTAAATTTATTTTTCTTAATTGACCCATGACAATTGTATATATTTATGGTGTACAATATGATATTTGGGTACATTCATACTGTGAGCAATGATCACATCAGGGTGCTTAGTATATCCATCACCTCAAACACTTGTCACTTCTTTGTGTTAGGAGCATTCAACATCATCTTGACTAGCTATTCAAAGATATACAGCACTTTGTTGTTAACCACAGTCTCCTATATTACTGTAGAACACTAGATCCCATTCTTCCTATCTCTATAATTTTTTGTATTCAAGGACCACCCTCTCTCCATCCCCACTTTCCCTTCCCCCTAGTGGTCATTAGTAATGACTATTCTATTCTCTGCTTCGATGAGGTCAATTTTTTATCTTCCATATGAGTGAGAACATGCGGTAATTCTCTCTGTGTGTCTAGTTTATTTCACCTAAAACAATTTTCTCCAAGCTCATCTATGAATTTTATTTACTGTAGCATTATACCATCCCAGCACCATGCTCTCTCAAGAAAGTGAACCTGCCAGCCCTACTGTAGTGTTATAATATATCTTAATCTCTGGTACAACAGAGCCTTCTCAATTCCCTTTCATTTCAACATTTTCTTCAGTTTTCTCCTATGTTAATTCTTCCATGTGAACTTTAGAAACATTTTGTCAAATTCCAAGAGCAATTCTATTGGCATTTTAATTGAAAATGTTACAACTATAGATATTTGGGAAGAATGGATGCCTATCCAGCTTTCTATCTGGGAACATGTCTCTGTGTTAAATCAATTGTCTTTTTGTTCTCTCAGGAAAGTTTTTTGTTTTCTTCATATAGGACTTGTACTTAAGTTTATTCCTAGGTATTTTGCATTGTTTTTCTTTTGAAAATTATATGATTTCTTTTTGTCTATTTGATTTTTTAACAAAAGTTTCATTTTTATGATTTACTATCTAGTCAATCTGCAAATTAAATTGGCTTATGGAGTGAGATAGAGAGCTAACTCTTTCTTTTTCAAATAGATAAACATGTTTTCAAGTAGTAGCCTCCATGGAATATTTAGTCACAAAAAAAGTTAATACAAAAATACACATACTCTGATTACAATTACTCAAAAAATGCACAAGCATATTGACAAACATTTGAAAAGAATGCGAAACACTGGAAAGCAGTTTTATAACAGTGAATGTTTTCTGTTCAAAATTTATATTGGTTTTCTTTATACTCTTGCTTTCATGGTCAATATAAACTGGATATTAAAAAGTTTGCCTTCCTTTTTATAACAGTGAATGTTTTCTGTTCAAAATTTATATTGGTTTTCTTTATACTCTTGCTTTCATGATCAATATAAACTGGATATTAAAAAGTTTGCCTTTCCTTTTCATCCTTTTTGACTTTTCCTTTAATTCCTTTTGCAACAGCAATTCGAATACAACAGTTTCTTGACACCTTACGGTCTGCTGTCAGTGCTGGCGCACACTTTCCCTTCAGGTGTTGATTGAGTGGCATCTTCCAAGCTAGACAAGCTGGTGCCTGCTTCAAATAAGCACAAAAGAAGAGAGACCCATGTGTGCCCTCAAGTACTAAATTCTGGACTAGGGACTTATTCGGCTGTCAGTGCTGGCGCACACTTTCCCTTCAGGTGTTGATTGAGTGGCATCTTCCAAGCTAGGCAAGCTGGTGCCTGCTTCAAATAAGCACAAAAGAAGAGAGACCCATGTGTGCCCTCAAGTACTAAATTCTGGACTAGGGACTTATTCGTGGCTTAAGTTTTTCTCCTTACCTAGAAATCTGAAGCAAATATTGTTTAATGTGCCATGAACATAAAAAGTTTCTGGCAGAATCATGGCTCCTGTTGGCAAACACCTGCCACTCCATTGTGTGAATAAAACTTCCTCAACTTCTTCCAGGTTCTATGTCTCTATTTGTCTCTCCTGGGAAGTTATTAGGAATTTCTATTCCTTTGTTAGTTGGGTCAAACTAAGAATTTCACTTCTAAGATTTGAGGTGTCCCTGTCATCTCAGGATCACTTCTTGCATGCTTTCTTCTCTCGAACTTCCCTTTTTGGTTAAAGGTGATTTCCAGTACGGGTGTACATAGACATCCTTGTGTTTCAAGCAGAATTAGGAGAGGATTTTCTTCCTTCTCAGAAGAACTGCCAACCTATTGCCTTTGAGGATCATTTTGGCCTGTGTTTTATGACAGAGAAACGGAATAAGATATGATTATTACTACCTGTGTCAAAGAGAGTGGTGGATTTTCTAAAGGGCTCAGAAGAAATAAAATCGACATGCCAAAGAGTGCTCTTTACCTCAGTGGCCCAGCATCCTTTGGAAATAAACTAGTTCATGTCAGTACACTCTCCAGATGACTGAAAATTCTCACTGCCTGTCCAACTATTACATTTTAGTATAATACAGAGATGATCTCAGTGCTTGTAAAGTTTACAGGGTGATTTGTCCCTGCATTCAATGGCCTCACACTCCCCACACTTTACTAAAGTTAGGCCTGCCTTTTGTCAGATGCTAGCTTGTGCCCTCTGTTTCTATCCGAGTGGCCTCTCTCTAGCAGGACTCCGCCTCTCTGCCTCCAATTACTTCTACTCTGCTGTGGCAGAGAAACCAGATGACCACACTTCGTGAATTGTATCCCAACTAAAGACCTAGGAAAATTCTAAGACATGTTTCTTAGTTGTCCCTTGCTATGACTTCAGGAAGCCTAATGCCTCCTAAAATGTTTCCTCCTTGATAGGACTGTATAAAAATAACACACCATTCTCTTATTTATTCATTCTTTTGTTCATCAGTTCGCTCATTCAATGAACAATTAGTTTGGAACAATGGAGCAATGCTCCAGTCACTATGCCAGATACCGGACATACAGTGGTGAATAAAACACACAACCAGTCTTTGCATACAGAGAGGTTAAATCTAGGACCAGAAATGGATACTGTGAATTGGGCTTCAAAAAGTATTGTGATTGCATAAATCAGGGGAACTAATCTACATGGATGAACTCAGAATTCAAATTAAAAAAATTTTAAAAAAACCCTACATTTCAAAAGGACAAATTTGCAGCCAGGAAACCATAATAGTCCTATTAGAGGCATGAATCAGCAGCTCTTCCAGGAATAACTTGTTTCTGGCAGAGGAGGCCTATTCTGGAAGCAGGTCTGGTCCCATGCACAGCCTCACTCTCTGGGGCTGCCACTGAGACCTGCCCCCAATCCCTTCCCTGCAGCTGCTTGTCAAGCTGAACCTGCACAGGCTGTTTTGCTACTAGAGGAGGCTGTGAGTGCAGTAGCTGGGATTTGAATGAGTGCCCATACCTGGTGGAGAGAGGCAGGAGAAAGGTACCATGACTTCTCCTCCAAGGGGTTGCAGAAGTCAGCCAGGGGCCTCGCTTTCAAGAATAAATAAAATGGGTGAATACAAAGCCCACCCCGAACAGTTTCAAATTTGAAGAGATAGTTGAGAAAGGGAAGGGTGAAAATTTCCTTGAGATGAGTATTATGATTGCTGGTAGAAACATTAAGTTCACAATTTAGTTTTGGAAAATCCGAACTAGTATTTCTACTCTTCTTTCCTTACAGTTCCAAATTTTGAGCCAGCAAAGTGGAAAGCCCTCCTCTCCCCACCCCTGCACCTACCCAAACCTCCCACTTTGCGTTTGTTTGTGGAAAGATTATAAACAGTTGGCTGTCTCTAAAAGACTCTTGACAAGAAGCTGGACAATAAGCTAAATTATTTTTAAATGGGGGAAAATCTGGGAAAACATTTAACAAGCTAACTGGTGGTTTCTGATGCGTTCCAAAATGAGAAGCATTCAAAAGTAGGGCCTCTCTGCTTCCTATTCAAGCAGGAACTCAAGATATCAATCCCCAAACCAGGGCCCCTGGAGCAGTGAGATGAGGTCACAGCTGACCACATGAATGGACCTTATCCAAGAAAACTCTTTGAAGGTATCCCTTCTGGTGACTGAACAGATTGTCCCCTGAGGTTGAAGCAAACACAGATAAAAAACACTTGGGAAAAGCCACTGCACATGGCACAGGGATGATAAAACGCCTGCTGATTTCAACTACTCGCTGCAGGCTTTGGGCCATTTTTTCTTAACTCATTCCTATGCTTACCTCAAACTCCAGAATCTTCTGTCATGAAGAGTAAAAGTCTGACAATGAGCTTGCTGATCAGAAAAGTGATGTAAAGACTTCCTTCCCCTTCATAAGAGCCCAGGAACAGAAAATGAAAATATATTCAGAGACTCCAAGCTCCCCATCCATCCAGAATAATCTTCCCAAAAAGTCCCTTTAACTACACATTGCTCAGAAGCCTGCATTGTCCCCCCACATTGGGTATAAACGCTTGACAAACAGCCTTGCTGCCATGAGCCTTGTCCGGGACATGAGCACTCTGTTCACTGGAGGCAGGCTTCCACACCCTCCACATAGCTTGTTAATGTCCACGCCTGTGCCTGAAAACAGACCACCTTCTCTGCTAGGTGGACCTGCTCATCCCTACACATACCTCATGTGTATACATACGAATACATGTCACTCCCAGCCCCTAAAGAGAAAGAACTTTCTTAATCTTTATATCTCTACTTCCTAGCCTCATGCAAGGCATACAGTAGGTGTTCCATTAATGTATGGAATTGAATGTGAACAGCCTAGAAGTTCTTGAAGTAGACCCAGGTGCCACTATATTCCACACAGGTTGAAGTCCAGCCTTGGGCAATATTCTGCTGCTTCTGCTGCTTGCTGGTGGCCTCCTAAGCTTTCCCACGCAAACACACAATCCCTTCCTTCTAATGCCAGCTCAGACACTGCTTCTGGTCGGTCCTGCTTATTCTTCAGGCCTGTTGCAGGCCCTTTGCTTCAGCATTAACCTTTTGACCTCTCTCTGCACAAGCTTAAATGCTTGCTTACAATCTCTGAGAAATCCTTGTTTCCTCATCTGAGAAATCCTACTTGCAGCACTGTTGTATAGAGGAAAATAAGAGGTGTATTAAAAAGAGTTCTGTACTGAATTATTAAACAATAATGCAAATAAAAGAAAATTTAAGTACATATTTTAAGGTAAGATATATTTCTAATCCAATAATAGTGATGATACAAAAATAACCCACAAAACATAAAAGTAGAGGAGTTGGGAATATATTTATGTGTGGCTAGATAAATTAAGAAAAAAATGTTATAAGAATGCTAATATAACTGAAAAAATACACTGGACTAGCAATTGTAAGAATAAAAAACAAAAACTCATCTTTTTATCCCATGCCTAGACATCTGATTATTAGTCTCTCCATAGACACTTCAAGTCCAACATGTTCAGAGATAAACTCATAATCTCTTACCCACCCACCCTCAAACAAACTTGCTTCTATTCCTATATTCTTTCTCTTGACCAATGCCACTACTATTTGTCAGTCATTCAAGCCTGGGAGACCTACCCCTAACCTCTCCCATCCCTATTCCACCTATCCACCCTCCATCAAATTGGACATTGTGGAGTCTAAATCCTAAAATATGTCTTGATTCTATTTCTCTTATACAAATTCATTGCCCCCACTTTCAGGCCCTCACAGTTTCTCACCTGTTCTGCTTCAGTTGGGTGCCATCAGCTCTTCTGCCTACAATTCATCCTCCGTAAAGCCACTTGGGAGAACTTTCAAAGATATAAACCTTAACATGCCACCAAAAAGTAGTCTATGGCTCCCCATAATTCAGATTAAAGACTGAATTCCTTTGCATATCACTTGAATTCTTTTGTGATTTAGCTCTTGCTTCCCTTTCAAGTTATACTTGTGTGCTTAGAGTGTCTTCTAATATAGAAAACCTTCTCCGACCTTCCTGAGGTGAGCTTTCTCCCATACGTCTCATGGCACTGCATGCTCACCTTAATTAGAGCACCTGTCTCAAACGTTACCATCTCTATCTAGGGATCTTTTTTGCTTCCCTTTCAAGTTATACTTGTGTGCTTAGAGTGTCTTCTAATATAGAAAACCTTCTCGGACCTTCCTGAGGTGAGCTTTCTCCCATACGTCTCATGGCACTGCATACTCACCTTAATTAGAGCACCTGTCTCAAACGTTACCATCTCTATCTAGGGATCTTTCCCACCAGGTTGTACACTCTTTGCCTGTTCAACTAAATTTCTTACATGAAGACATTAACTGAGATTCCTCCATTCCTCTTCACCCAGGCAGGCAGCACCTGATGAGTGAAGTGATAGGGAGTAGAAGAGAACAATGACTGGGATGGAAAGACAGAGACCAGGGGAGTCAGACATTGGGGGAAGGAAAGAACAGGGCTTTGTGGCCTTTGTTGGTGAGGAAGAAAGAAAAATGCCATACCCAGCATATGCTTAATCACATGACTCCAGCAAGAAATGGGGAATTTAACCCTTGATATGAGTCATCTTAAAACAATACAGGTAGCAAATCTCCCAGTCAAGACCTCTGGAAAAGGCAACTGACTAGACAAGCTTTAGCAAAAATGCCATACCCAGCATATGCTTAATCACATGACTCCAGCAAGAAATGGGGAATTTAACGCTTGATATGAGTCATCTTAAAACAATACAGGTAGCAAATCTCCCAGTCAAGACCTCTGGAAAAGGCATCTGACTAGACAAGCTTTAGCTGATGGATGTGGACTAATCCCAAAGAACAAATATTTCATTGTAAATTAAGTCTTGACCACATGCCAACAGGTGATTGCATTTAAAGAACTATAGAAGTTTTGTTTTTGTTTTTGAGTTCTTAAAATGTTCTTATCACTAAAATCTCTAAGGGCAGATAAACATTTCAAAAATAACACATTGGCCCAACAGAGTAAAAACAGATCACAAAAACAATACTTCCCAGTAAATTTAACCAATTAAATTTAGTTCTCTGTATACCTTTCTCCACACAAGCTTCATCATCATTGGTCTCAACATCTAACCAAGCCCAAGTTTATAGACTAAAAAACTGCATATTCTAAAATTCTACTTTCTTAAGAATCAGTCTTTACAAATGAAATAGGGATTTTACCCACTAAGTAAATATATTATTCTCAACCAAACTTTCTTCCCTAAAAGCACCAGCATCTACAAAGAACGTAACATGGACTATAGTTCTAGTGTTGTCATTGACTCTGATGCTTACAGATTCAGATATATCTCTCAACTGTTTTTGTGATCAATACATCCCCCTTTACCAACACGGTGTATAAAATAAGGCAGAATCTTTTTTAATATTCAAATTAAATAACTATGCACTCTACTCCTCCATTGTAAAAATATATTGCCTCCCTCTTTGGGTTGTCTCACCTCCCATGCTAAGAGAAAGAATCCAAGGAGACTTATTTAGTCCAAGGGGTCAGTCTGGGTTACTATCCTCATGATGGAAGAAAACTGGAAACTCTGAGAAGCTGATCCACCAAAGGATGCCAGGATCTGCAGCTGTTGCTGCTGACAGAGTGCTTGTGGAAAGCAGGTGGTTTGATAGAGAGATTCAATCCTTGGTCACTGCTACAAGAACAGTGATGACTCATAATACCTGTGCTGGCCACCCATCTCCTGGAGAAAGGGACCTGGACACCAATCTATACCTATGTCATTGGTCTGGCAGGAGTTTCTCAAGGCAGGGCATGGAAAAATAGAAAGTTGTGTTAGAGTCAGTGATACTCACTACACAACAAGGGCACATTTTCTAGTTACCTGGCTCTTTCTGGATGATCGTGTGCAGTCGTTCTCCAGAGGTATGTCCACAGTGCCAGGAAGGCTGCAAGAAGGGGAAACCTGCAGCCTCAGCCACGTGCTGTGCTCCAAGCCAGCTCTTTCCTTGACCATCTAGCCTTGGTTCCTTTTTCTCAAAGTGAACTTCCCTGTCTGCCAGTTGACCCTCAGTCTGAGGCACCTCAGTTTATCAGAGATGATCTGTTAACATTAATCTGCAAAACAGAAGGTATTAAAGTCTCCATCCTATTTCTTTTAGAGGGCTCTTTGGCTGTTGTGCAAATTGCTCACTCTTGCAACCCAGAGATGAACCCTATCTGAGGAGGGTATCGCAGTCAGGGTCCTGACAGCAAAGATATGGCACATGCACAGTCTGAGAATAGTTAAAAAAGGGACTATTTAAAGTTGTGGGCAGGAAAATGCAATACTATGCTAGTAGCAAAGGAGAGACATTACCTTCTATTGGCCTGAAGGGCAGAGAGATAGAGTAAATACCAGAACCTAAAGAGGGTAGCTAGAAGGAAAGGACTACCTAACAGGAGCTGTTGCCTTTAGTAGGGGGACAGGGACACAATCAGCTCTTAGTGACCCATTAAGAAAGAGCTGCAGGAATAAAGACTCCAACTTCACTCTTTCTGCCCTTCTGTTTCCTGCTGGTTGTCTCCATTGGCCAAATGCAACAGGAAGCCTGATGGCAAGGGATCACAATCTACACAGGTCAGCCTCCTGGGAACAGAGCAGGGTAGAAAGGGTAGAAAGAATAAAAGTGGAGGGGGAGGGGGGAAAACCCAGCACAAAAAGCCAGGGTGAACTGTTCCATATATCAGCACTATTCACGGTGTGTTTCACAAACTGGTGCCAGTCTGTGAAATATTTGCTGCTGAACTGCCAAGAGATAAGTATAGAAATGGAGAGTATGCATTTAGAAACCTTAGTAGCAATTTGATGCTGCCACAACCTTCAAGTACATGATTGTTGTATTAAATACAGAGTAAAGCAGTTCAGGGGCTGTTGCCTCACAGGTGAATTTCTGTGGCATGAGCTGCAATCCGGTGGCGCACAAACAGGCCCATGTTAACACATGAGATAGTTTAAGGGAAGTTTGCTAACTGTAACCCAAATGTTTATAAAAATCTTTTAAATTGTGAGAATTTAAATTTTTACAACTTCTTATTCTACCATTTCAATTGTTAACCAAGCCTGTTGTGTTTATATATAAATTACACATTTTACCTTTATTAGGTAAATTAGGGAGTAATATTTGTATTAATGTTTCCATATCTGGTATTTGCAGACTACCTTGTATTGGCTAACCTTTCTGCAGATCATACTGAATAAAAATATTTAAAAACAATCATTTGAAGGCCCAGGAGAGCAATAAAAGCAGCAGAAAGTGAAGGAGAGTCTTTTTATTTTATTTTATTTTATTCTTTTACTGACATTCATTATCTTTCTTTCTTTTTTTTAACAGCTTTCTTAATAATTTTTTAAAAATATTTAAAAACAATCATTTGAAGGCCCAGGAGAGCAATAAAAGCAGCAGAAAGTGAAGAAGAGTCTTTTTATTTTATTTTATTTTATTCTTTTACTGACATTCATTATCTTTCTTTCTTTTTTTTAACAGCTTTCTTAATAATTTTTTTAAAAATAACTGTGCAAAATCCCCCAAAATAATGACACATACTATTTTTTGAATGCTTAAACTATGTGTCTTGGACTATGAAAGTGCTTTGTTTATATTATTTTATGCAATTTTCACAGTGACCCTATAAATGTAGATAACTTTTATTCTCATGAGGAAACTGAGGCTTAGAAAGATGTAGGTAAAATGTTAAGAAAAATTCCTTTCTCTGTCTCCATGGACAGATTTGATTTTGAGTTAACTTTCTACTCTATTCTGGAAACCTGATAAGATGCAGCATCAGTTGTATTACCAGGTAATATTGCATATGGTATAAATGACCCCTAATTGATGAAATGCATTTAGACTAGGAAGATTGTAAGTGAAGTATAAATTACTGTTAGGAAGTGATGATATCTTTAGACTTCCCTGAAAACAGTGATTCTTGGATTTGGGCATGCTTCTTACAGGGACTCTGGAAGTTAAATTCATGGATTGTAACAAGAGATACTGGTTTCTATTTAGGACATGGGGTTTCTTTTTTTAAATTTTTTTTTATTGAATCAAAATTGATTATACATATTTTTGGGGTTCAACATTGAGATATATTGATCAAATCAATATTACTAGCATATATATTGTTACAAAACATAATTATTCTTTATGCCCCTTGTCCAATCTCTCCCCATCCCCCCTCCCTCCCCATCCCCCCTCTAATTACCCTAGATTTCTTCTCTCCTTCTGAAAGAATAATGGTTA
>NW_007726984.1:464885-466221 GCF_000696425.1 Galeopterus variegatus | reverse complement strand
TCTCTCCTTCTGAAAGAATAATGGTTACTCTGTTGATTTGTTGCCTAGATGATCTGTCAAAATCAGAGAACTGCAGTAAATAAAATTTGTGTTTACATAGCTTTTTGCCTGAGGGTTTGACTCAGTCAACACAGGCTTAAGGCAACTACAACTCAAACAGAAAGTCTCAGTTTGTGAAATTGGAAAACGGAGATGGAAGAAAGAGTTGAGGAATTGAATAATTGGTCAATAAATTTATCCAATATAAAAGAGAGAGAATATTGAAAAAAGATATTGAAAAAGGATGAACAAAACTATAAAGCAATATCAACCAGACCAACATATATGCTACTGGAGCCCAGAGGAAGAGGACAATGGGAGGAAAAATTACTTAAAGAAATAATTGCCAAATATTTTCCAAATTTTGTAAAAAAAAAAAAAAAAAATCAACATACAGAAACAGATCCAAAAAGATCAGCAAACCTCCAACAGGGTAAATACGAAGAAAACCGCATGAAAGCATATCATAATCAAGCGACTGAAAAACAAAGATAAAAAGAAAGTCTTGAAAGCAGAAAGAGAAAAGAGACATATTACTGAAAAGAAAACAATAATACGAACTATAGTGGACTATTCATCAGAAACAATGAGAGTAATAACATCAGTTTTACACAAACTTCATCCAACANGGACTATTCATCAGAAACAATGAGAGTAATAACATCAGTTTTACACAAACTTCATCCAACAATGACCTACTGCAATGAGGCAAGTAAAAGAAACAAAAGGTGAAATGACTAATAAGAAAGAAATAAAACTAAAACTCTAATAACAGACATCATAAACATTGTTAGAAATCCCAAGGAATCTGAAAAACTATTAGTAGAACTAGTAAGTGGATTTATTAAGGTCACAGGAGAAAAAGTCAGTATATAGCATTTCTAGGTGCTAGCAGTGAACTATTAATAAATAAAATCTAAAAGCAATTTAATTTATAATTGCATTAAAATACATAAAATACTTAGGAATACCTTTAACAAAAAAGTTCAAGACCTCTACACTATACAATATTGCTGAGATAAAATTACAAATCTAAACAAATGGAGAGGCATGCTATATTTGTGGATTAGGAAACTCAATATTGTTAAATGTCAGTTCTCCTCAAATTGATCTATAAATATATAACAATTCCGGTTATAATACCTGCAAGTATTTTTATAGACACTGACAAGGTAAGTCTAAATGTATATAAAAAGTGGGGGGAGGACCACTAGTATAATAATCTTTAAAAAAAAGAAGAGAAGGGCCGGCCCGGTGGCGCACTGGATAGTGCGCCGCTTGGGAGGCGCGGGGGCGC
>NW_007726984.1:461834-462972 GCF_000696425.1 Galeopterus variegatus | reverse complement strand
TTTTGCCTTTGACAAATAAACTTCTGAAAGCTTAATTTTGATTTTATTAATTGTCAGATGGGGAAAAAAAATTGAGCCATTAACTGCAGTTAACTTGATTGACTTCCTATTTGAAGTATCTGGTAACCCCAATATAAAAGTGAAATGATTTAACGTTTGCAAAATTCTTCTATTGCTGATGGAGCCAACACTTTAACATTGCTTTGTACATGCACAAGAAATCTTGGTATTGGAAATGATCAAAATCAATTTAGAAAAACAGACATCAGACCTAAATGAAAAGTCACTTCAAAGAGTGATGTGCAAACAAACCTTTCCACAGCTGCACATAGTTAAATCGTTTTCTGTGAGCACAATCCCTTAAAATAATTTCTAACTTTGAAGTAGGTGCTATTGCTTCTTTGGCAGATGTGTCCTTTTGCTGTCATATGTTTAGTTACATCACTAAAATGCCCTGGTGGATGATATATGTCAATAAACATTTTGTGCAAGTTTTACATTTATCATCAGCTATCTTGAGAAATTAACGTCCAAGATCTAATTTTTCATTAAATATGCTCTTTTGGGTTTATGGTTTTCTTTCACTATTGTTTTATCATCATTGCTGTTCATTTTGCTTTTTTTTTTNCTTTTGTATGGATAAATATCAACATCTTGGTTGCAAGTTCTGTTTTTAATAATTGCAGTTTGCTGTACACTTTAAAAGATAACGTTTTTGGTTGTTCTTTTTAATGAAATAATTTTATTAAAGACTTACAATTGATTCTGAACAAAATGCAACCAAAATGAATAGAACTTTTTCACTATTGTTGACACTTAGGTTGATTGGCCAAGTAAGTCTTCGAAAAGCTCAGACATTTATATGATCCAATTGATGCTGCATGGCAAAGAGAAAATATATACTGCCATGCTGAAGGTTTTTGCTTTTTTAATATCAGCTTAATCACCAAAAAAAAATTCATTTATTCTGTGTACACATAAAAATATTTGTAAAATTTAACCACTAACAGTTCCTATTTCAAATGGTAAAATATTGAAATTTCTTTAAAGGTAACTAGGAGTTGTGTGTGTATCACAATCAATCCAAGTACATTTCTGCTCCATAGATATAATTAGAACACACTTTTCAGGCCGGCCC
>NW_007726984.1:409069-460550 GCF_000696425.1 Galeopterus variegatus | reverse complement strand
TTGAGAAATTAACGTCCAAGATCTAATTTTTCATTAAATATGCTCTTTTGGGTTTATGGTTTTCTTTCACTATTGTTTTATCATCATTGCTGTTCATTTTGCTTTTTTTTTTAGCTCATTGCTGCTGAAAGTATGTATTGCAAAATTAAGTAGAGTCACCTAATAGCAAATGACAAACGCATTATAGCAAAAAAGTTTATACTATTTTCTGAATATATCATCTGTGTCAGTACTGTTCAGCCTTTATATCCAGCAGATATTTTACATACACCTAACCTGTAATTTTCCATGTTCCCCACTAATGGACAAGTTTGTGTCTTTGTGAATGTTCCTAGCCATGGCCAGGCACATACCAGGGCACAATTGACTGGTAGATCAAGTGGCAGTAAAGAGAAGTGTCAAGAGCAAAAGTGAGCTGTCACTACTCACTCGAGTGTGGATGCATTTCCTTCTAACAGCTAGCCCCTCGTATGATGTTCTTCAAAAGGAGGGGCCGATCACATTGCATCTGGAAAGAGCTGAGAAAAGAAAAATGAGTTACCATTGGTCTCTTTCAGATTTAACCACGTGGTAGACGGCACATGTGTCTTACCTGTGACCATGGCAGAACCAAAAGCACAAGATAGAGGGCTACTGCATTAGCTTTCTGTGCTGCATAACAAATCTCCCTTATCTATAAAATGGGAATAATAATAGATCTACTCAGGGGGTTGTTGTAAGGAATAAAAGAGTTAATACATACAAATATGGCTGGGTCAAGGGAACTGTATTATTGCTGCTTTCTAGAAAAAGCAAATACTATATAATTCCTTCAACAATTTCTCATTGTTGAAACTGTTGGAAGCAACATGTTTTCCAGATGCTGCACTGTCATAAACACTGTATTAGTGTTTCACTTGTCAATTCCTGTCCCTTTATAGTCATACGATACTTCTATTGCTACAACCTCAGCAATTAGCTTTTATGGGCAGCCATGTTACATATCTGTTAGCTTTTATTAAACTTAAAATCTAAATAAATAAATAAATAAACGTATTTTACATGAACTGTTAACCAAGCCACAGTTTCCCCCTTTCAAACTCAAACAGCTGGTTTTATGAAGGTACATTCAGAATTTTCCATCTATCTGTTTTAATCTATTATTGTTAGTTTCAGTCCCTAACTCCATTTCTTTTGAGATCTTTTTGATCATCTAAACTATAAGCTGTGGATTACTTGTCATTAAGAACATGGGTTTGGGGCCGAGCCCGTGGCGCACTCAGGAGAGTGCGGCACTGGGAGCGCAGCAGCGCTCCCGCCGCGGGTTAGGATCCTATATAGGGATGACCGGTGCACTCACAGCGCTCACTGGCTGAGTGCGGTGCGGCCGGTCTCAAAAAGGACAAAAAAAAAAAAAAAAGAACATGGGTTTGGATTCCAATAGTTCTAGGTTTATATACTAGCTCCACCCTTCATTGACTGGATGAACTTGGGCAATTTCAACCTACTTCTGTTTTTCATCTGTCAAATGGGAATAATGGTAAATATGTTCAATCAAAAGATTCTTGTGATGATTAAATGGCACAATAGCTGGTATATCTCTCAATACATTATTATGTAAATATAATGTTTATTATGTACAACATAACATTAAATATTAAATATAACATCAAATATCACTATTTATATAACAATAATTAATAAAATATTATATGGAAAATTATTCACCGGGATAAAAATGATCCCTGATATTCTAACAGAAGTCTCCTTCCAGGTAGTTATATGACTGTTTCAACAGCTACAAATCCACCTATCTACCAATTTTAAAAACCTACCAGGAAGAATGAGATTACTGTACTAAAACAGTCAACAAAAATTTTGCTCTGCTTCTTATGCTCAGATCTTTCTTCTTTATGCATCATTTTTTATGGCTTATTCTCATTTATTCTTCAGCTCTTTGTGTACATCAGTGTGTCCACCTCAGAAAGTAAGTTCCTGGGCAGGAAACATGTCTTCAATCCAGTACCATAAATAAGCATTAAAGCATAGCCTTTGAGACACATGGAGGTTCAGGAAGAATTTGATGATGATGATTTTTCAGACAACAGTTAACATTTATTGAATATCTTCTAAGTACCAGAAGTTTAACAATAATGATAGCAAAGACTTCAAAGTTTTTATCATGCCTGGCACTATCCAGGCAGTCTACTCAGGGCTTCACATGTATAAGCCTATTCAATCCTTTAACAATCTACAGCTGATACTACTATTATCCCATTTTATAAATGAGGAAACTGAGTCCCAGGAAGATTAAGTACTTGTCTGAGTGGCAGAGCTGGGTTACATAAACCCGGCAAGTGTGGCACCAGGGTCCATGCTTTTAACCTCTAGCTCTGCTGTCTCTCTGCTTGCAGGAGACACTAAGTGCTGCCTCCCGTGACCTAACCAGGCACCTACACTGTCCAGAGGGAGTGCACTGGGACAGAGGTCTGCTGCACACAGAGAAAATACATTCCAAGATAACACATCCCAAGTCCTCCACAAATCCTATTCCATTCCGAAAAGCCCCTATGTCAGAGCCACACACAGGGTAGGCATTCCGTACTTATGGAGATAACATTCCATATGCTTTGTGGAGATAACATTCCTCTGCTTTGTGGATTCCCTCTTCTCTCCTGGAGTCTGTGGGGAAGTACGCTAGGATGTCCTACATTTTCTCTCTCTCTCTCTGAGCACACTTTCTGCCTTTTCTAGATTGTTTTCAAAGCACCCTACATCAGAATGAATTCTCTCTCCCTCACTCCCTCTCTGAGTGGACTTTAGGGGTGTCAGGGAGGGGGGCAGTGGGGAGCACTACACTGAATCTTGCACATTATGCTTGGATGCTGAACAAAGCACAGCACCTCTCAGGCCTCTCTCCCTCACTGCACAGGCCACAACACCCAACCCAGCTGTCCCGTTTGCTATGTCCTGGCAACCTGGCCTGGTTTGTCTTTCCCTTGCCCTACTTTTTTTTTTTTAAGCCTTTTATCGACAGTTTTTCCCTTTGGAATATAATAAGGAAGGACAGAGGTGAAAGAGTAAGGGCCACTCCTTGGCATGTTCACAGTGCTAGGTGGCCTGCACATGCTGAACAGCCACCTATCTACGGACCCATCCTTCCTGAGCACCCCTTCCCTGCTGGCACTTGTGGCCAGCCGGCCCTGTCCCACTTCCCCTTTTCTCCATTTTCCTTTGCTCTGAGCACTTTCGCCACCACAGCATCAGGCCCTGTTCCAGCAACTGCTGCTGGACAGTGCCCTTCTGCTGAGGAGCCACAACTCCCTGGTGAGTGCCACAATCTTCCTTAAAAATCCTGCTGGGGAAGTCAGTTCTTTAAGATCCCAGCTCATATCTTCCCTCCTCCAGAGCCTCAATAATGTTCTGGCATTTGCCAGATACGCCCCCAGCTTTACGTACGTTACCTCTCAGTAAGCGTTCCTGGAGCTATTTACTGATGCTCACAGATGTAGGCAACTTACCCAAGACCCCGGAGCTGAACTTGGCTCCTCCAACTCCAAACCCAGAACTCTTTCCACCTCCTGAGAAAGAATGCTTTCCCCTAGATGCCTGAGGAATACAATGGCTCCCACCCCAACACTACCACAGTGCATTGTCTAAATCACTTCCACCTCCCATAGCCTCAATTACCTTCATAGCTGCCTTTCTCCATTGGTATCCCACCCCGGAGATGCTCAACAATATCTACTTTATGGAGATAATTTAAGACAGACAAGGGTCTCATAGAGAGAGAGATTTTATTAATACTGAGGATCAAGCTCATCCACAAATGGGATTGGGGGGAGCTGACTTTTTTCTCTAGGTGAATCCGCTCCTAATCTGACCCATCCACCCAGCACCATTAAAAACATAACAGATAGGGCTGGCCCGGTGGCGCACTGGATAAGCGTGCCGCTTGGGAAGCGCGGCGGCGCTCCCGCCCGAGGGTTCGGATCCCACATGCAGACCGGTTCCCGCTCACTGGCTGAGCGAGGCGCGGGAGCAGCACCGAGGGTTGCGATCCCGTTGCCGGTCCCCGATCCGGTGCGGGGGCAACACTGAGGGTTGTGATCTGTTGCCGGACACGGAAAAAAAGACAAAAAAAAAAAAAAACATAACAGATATTTCCTTCTTCTGTCTTTCCATATGATTTAGTAATATTCTCTCTTATACCACTTATCACAGTGTGTCAATATAATTTTTTTCTTATCCTATCTCCCAACTAAACTGGGAGTTCGTCAAGGACAAGAGACTATGATTCATCTCTGTGGTAGATGAATGGTCGGTGGTGGATAGATGCTTCTCGAGTGAATGAATGAAGATTGCATGAACTGGATTGTCCACTTGAAACAGAAAGTGAGGCAGGTCGATATTGGCTATGAGGTTGTCAGAGTCTCAGATATATAGAGTGCTAGTGATGAAAGACATTTCAGAAGTGAAGCCCAGCTCCCTCATTTGACTGAGGAAAAGCCCAAGAAAGTGGAGCAACAAGCCCAAAGTCATAGTTAGCCATTGAGCTAGAACTAGACCTTGGGTCTTCTGGTTCTGAGTTCAGTGATTCTTATCCCTTTAAGAATTTCTGACAAAGAGGGAAGCTTTAGAAATCTACTAAAGTGTCCCCCTTTCTCCTTCAACCCAGGTTCTTCTAGAAACCAGCCCCAAACTGTTATCCTTTATCTGGATCCTTATATCTGAGGCGGCTGTCAGAAGTTATGAAGAATTTGGGATGAGGTGGATTTAAAAAGCTCTAACTTCACTGATATTCTCTCCCTTTCCCTAAGCAGTTCCAAGAATTTACCTTCATCTGAAAGCTAGACAAAGTTTCATACTGAAGAACTTTCATCATGCACCTATTTGCAATAGTAAAAATTTTACCCAATGTAAAAAACAGGGGAAAGAGTTAAACAGATCATGGTACAGCTATACAACGACTATTATGCACTCATTGAAAATCATATTTTGACAATATAATGAATTCATGCATGACATAAAAATATTAACATTTAGTGAGTGTTCACCATATTCTGGGCATTAGCTAAGAATTCTACATCTATTATCTTATTTTTCCGTCTGGTAGGTTGGCTCAGTTGGTTAGAGCACAGCCTTGTAACACCACGGTCAAGGGTTCGGATCCCTGTACTAGCCAGCCACCGAAAACAAACAAATGGAAAAAATATATATTCCTATATCTATTACCTTATTTAGTCCTGACAGCATCCTGGGAAGAATGTACTATTATAACCTCCACTTTACAGATGAAGATACTGAGGTATAGAGCAGTAAAATAATATGCCCAAGTTAACACAAGTAAAAGCAGAGTTAGAAATTTTAGAAAAATGTATGTTAGGTTTTAAAAATCAGATGCACAACTTTATATATTATTCCAACTATCTAATGATTTTACTATCTAACTATTTTATTCAAAGAAAATAACCACCTTCTGTAATTGTCCATGGCTAGTGGAAATACGCATAGCTTTTGCTTTCTAAGGATGCTCAATCCTTTTTATTCATTTATTTTTTTGGAGGGGTGAGGTGAGTGGCTGGTATGGGGATTCGAACCCTTGTCCCTGGTGTTGTCAAAACATCATGCTCTAGCTGAGCTACCCAGCCAGCCCCAATCAATCTTTTTCAAATGTTCTCTGATGGATAAATATTTCTCTTATTTTATTTGTTTTGTTCATTTATTTAAAGTCACAATGAAAGCTTTTTTTTAAAAGTATTGCTCCTAGGGAAATGGCAGCTACATCCCCAGAATTTGAGGGAGAAGATAGAAAGGGATACCTTAGGAAAAGCACATGGGAAAGTGAGGGAAGCCAAGCTATCCTGGCTGACCACAGCCCACTCCTGCCTCCTCCAATCCTTCTCCCCGAGATCTAGCACGGGTCCTGCCTTAACCAGTGAGAACCTTCCCAGTTCAGGACCTAGAATAGGGAGACGGGAGCTGCTTGCCTTATCCTACCCACTATGCGAAAGACTACCTTGGCCATCTCCCAAAGAATTTCCCCAGAAGGGCCCTGGTGGGAAATTCCAAGCCCCCTTCTCTGAGCTGTATTTTTCATCAGAGAGTTTCACCCACCACTGACCTCTCCCCTCAGTGTAATCATCCAGCCCCGTGCTCGGGATTTCACATGATTGCACAAGGGTTACTGTGGAAAAAGCCAGCAAGGCCAGAGGTGAACACAAGAGTCCCTTGCCCTTTTCCTTCTCTGAGTCAACTCTGCCCAGGATTTCCCAGGAATGACCTAGGGCTGGGCAAATGGCTGGCACAAGGGTTACTGTGGAAAAAGCCAGCAAGGCCAGAGGTGAACACAAGAGTCCCTTGCCCATTTCCTTCTCTGAGTCAACTCTGCCCAGGATTTCCCAGGAATGACCTAGGGCTGGGCAAATGGCTGGGAAAGCAACACTTTGAAATGTATCTGGCTCTTGCTTGACCCACCTTGAAGCTTGGACAACCCCTCTATCTTTTCTGAAGCACTGGGAATATGCTGCTTACTTTCTTTTATAACACCTACTTCTAATACCCACTCCCCTTCAGGAGCTTGTGCACGCACACACAGAGAGCTGCAGCCACAATCACCCACACCCATTCACAGTGCAGGGCACACCACGGATGCTCACAAAAGCTTGTGCTAGGAGGAAGGCTGGCTGATAGGCAGACTTCTAAGAGGCTGCCTTCTTCTCGGTTTCCTTTGCTAGATCTTCTCTTCCAACCTGAACCCTACACACTGGAGTGTCCCAGGGCTCAGTCCCTGTATCTTATCTCTTCTCCAGCTACTCACATCCTGGATTGTGCCATCCAAACCCATCAGTAAGCTCCCAAACAGGTGTTTGCAGCCAGGACTCTCTACTTAACTGTTCTAATTCAACACTGTTTACAAACTACCCATCCATGGAGAGAAAATGGTGAATAGATGTAACATAGACTTCAAAATCTACCATCAGGAATTTCCACTTTATCTTGGGAAGCGAAGTTTTCTCCATCAACTCTTAATAAAGGAAAGAAAAGGGAAGGGAAGGGAAGGAAAAGTTGAAATAAAGACATTTTCAGAGAAACAAAAGCTGAGAGAATTCATTGTCAGCAGCAGACATGCACTTCAAGAAATGATGCAGGAAGTGCTTCAGTCTGAAGGAAAATAATTTCAGGCGAAATTCAAATGTACACAAAAGAATGAATAGTGTCAGAAATAGGAAATATGTGGGTAAATATTAAAGATATTTATTTCTCTTTTTTAAAAGTCTTTAAACAATAATTGACTTTTAAAGCAAATAAAGAAAGTATTGCATGTGGTTTATACAATATGGAGAAGTAAAACCTGTCACAATAATAGAACAAAGAAAGGGGCGGGGAAAAGAAAGTATATTGCTATAAATTTTTTAAATTTTATGGGAAGTGATATAAAATAAGCTTTTTAAGTCACCTTCTTATCCTGACACCTCTTTTATTTCATCAAATTCTACTGAAGCCACTCTTCATCCTCATTCATTACTTCCAGTCCCAATTCTTCAATGCTACCATTATTATTCCTTTGCTCTCCACCTCAGCAGGACTAAGTCACCTTCTTATCCTGACACCTCTTTTATTTCATCAAATTCTACTGAAGCCACTCTTCGTCCTCATTCATTACTTCCAGTCCCAATTCTTCAATGCTACCATTATTATTCCTTTGCTCTCCACCTCAGCAGGACCCTGTGGCCATGACACAGACTCATAAATGCTACGGTACTGAGAACAACATCATCCATTGCAAAACCCTCATGTTGTAGGTAAAGAGAGAGAATTCAGGCCTCCAGCTCCTTTCCCTGCCATGATGCTTTTATCATGATCCTTTGCTTCCATGGCTCTGCTTTCCAATCTCCACACTGTGCAAACACCTCCATTCAATTTCTCCAACTCCATTGCTGTGATTGCTTAAGAAATTCATTGATAATATCAAGGGCCTCTATTGCCATTTTCTGCATCTAACCTCAGCCAGGCTTTCACCACTGCTCCACATTTTTATTTAGTGCCTTAGTATTATACACAGAATTCATAACTTGTTCTCAGGTGTTTACCTTTAGCTTTTTTGTATCGTCACCTGACTTCTTTCTTCCTGTGGTAGACATTGGTAAAGTTTTTTATTTCCTAACATTTGAATCACCCATAATCCTTCTTATGTTTGGGGCATTTCTCATTGTGGTAGTCAGATGTCTTAAAATAGCCCCCAAGATTCCTAGCCCCTGGTGCACATACACCTTCTCCCATTAATACTGTGAACTCCGAGCTATTCAAACACTAATTTCAGATGTAATCAAGTTCTCAAATCAATTGACCTTAAAATAGGAATATTACCCAGGTGGGCCTAACCTAATCCCAGTAGCCCTTTAAATCTGGGTCTAGAGGTCAGAGTCATAAAGTCAGAGAGATTTGGAGCATAAGAGAAGGACTCAGTGATAGAGAAATTCTCCACTGTTGACTTTGAAGATGGGGGAGCCACATGGCAAGAAATGCAGGCAGCCTCTAGTCTCTAAGAGTGGCCACTAGCAGCCAGCCAGGAAGGAGAGACCTCAATCCTACAGCCACAAGGAACTGAATTTGTCATGACTGCAGGAGATTGTAGGGGACCCCAAGGTCTAGAAGAGAATGCAATCTGGCCAACACCTTGATGTGAGTCTTGTAAGACCTTGAGCATAGAATCAAAGACTCCTGACCTACAGAACTATGAGCTTATAAATGGGTGTTGTTTTAAGCCACTAAGTTTGCAGGAATTTGCTATGCATCTAAAAACAACTGCTACACTCACCACGTGTGTTTGGGTAAGAGCGGGAACCAGACCCTGGTAGGACATTTTTTTCTTCAAAATGACTTTCTCCAGAATGCCTGTTCTTGGAACCCAGCCACCAAGCTGCAAAGAACCCTGGGCACATGGAGAGGCCACGTATAGGTGTTCTATTTGACAGTCCAGCTGAGGTCTCCTTCGATGACCACCATCAACTATCAGACAAGTGAGAGAGGAAGTTTTGAGATGGTTCCAACTCCAGCCATCACCTGAGCCAAGTCAGTCCTCAGAACTATGAGAGACAATACTAAGAGATGATTTTTTGTTTGTTTTACATCATGAAGTTTGAGACTGTTATGCGGCAATAGAGTTTTCGGTCTAGCAGATGAAAGTAGACATTAAACAATTATCCAAAAACAGAAATTCCATCTTAATGGTTCCATGAAACTCCTTTCCTGGTTCACAAGACACCACCCCATCGTAGCTCTTCTCTCCCCTCCTCCCAGTTTCCCTGTCTTTATTAGTGGCATCACTGTTCTGACAAAACCAAGGTTGCAAAATTTGAGTCATTCTCTGCCTATTTCCTCATACCCATATTCAATCAGTTATCATAAGCCATTGATGCTATTTTCAAAGATGCCTCCCACCTGGCTCTTCCTTTCCAATCCCACCACCACCTTGGTCCACAGTGGGCCCTCAGGATCTCATCCCTCGTTTGTTGGGATGCCTTCTCCAGTTGGTCTCCCAGCCTCCAGTCACCTCCTTGTCAATCCATTCTATTCCCTGCTGTGAGACATATGCTCCTAAACCACATCCCCAACCTTGCCTCCCCTGTTTATGAAACTTTACTATCTCTTCACTGCCTGAAAAATGCAGTGCAAATGGCTCAGGCCCTTCATAGTGAGCTGCTCGCTTCTTTCTTTCCCACATGGTCTGCTATTGCAAGCTACACTCCAGATACTCTGTACTTCTAAACGCACTCTGAACCCACCTTCTCTTTGATGCCTCTGAGCTCTCTATCCCTCCATCTGAATGTTTTGTCTTCCCCCACGTGCCCAGGAGTCTATATCCTGAGACCTCTCAAGGCTGCCATATCAGTGACTGTCCTTAGTCTTATAGCCAGCTAATAATGATAGCTGTGGCTGAGTTGGCTTGTGACCCACCACCTCTCACAATACAAGTTATGGGTTTTAAATGAACACATGGTCAGCTGGAGACTACAGTTCCCACCCTTCTAATGCAGCTTGACACAATCAAGTGACTAAGTTCTGGAAAATGGAATGCAACCAGAAATGGCATTTTGTGCCCTTAAAAGAATGAAGCATGCCCTCCCCTGGCCTTTTCCCTTTCTTGCTGGCTGGGATGTGGTAAGGCCTGGAGCACCCATCTTGGTCTTAAGAGATGAAAGCTACATGTTGAAAGTAGCAGAGATGCCCTTATAGCTCCAGACCTCCTACCTCTGGGCAGAGAAAGAATAAACCTCTATTATGCCATGCTATTGAAATTTGGAATCTCTTTGCTACAGCAGCTTAGTCCATGACTTAACTAATACAAGAAGTCTTCAAAAAGTTTATGGAAAAAGTCATATTATCTTTAATTCTATTTTTCCACAAACTTTTTGAAGTACCCTCGTGTAATAATTGATCTTTATGTTGAGAGTTGATTATGTGGCAGATAATGTGCATCGTATTATTTAATTCTCACAATGGTATTATGAGGAAAATAATATTACCAATGGAAGAAACTGAAGCTCAGAAAGGCTTTGCATCTTGCCCAAGGCCACACAGCTAGTAAGTGATGGAGTTAGAACTCAAACCTAGGCCAGCTGATGTGAAAAACTGTTCTCTTAGGGCTGGCTGGTGAGGTCAGTTGGTAGAGCATCAGGCTGATAATATCCAGGTCCAGGGTTCAGTTCCTGTATCAGCCAGCTGCCAAGACAATAAAAATAAACCCTACTCTTAATCACTACTTATCCCTTTACAGTGTTCCACAGCCTTCAAGGCATAGACAGATCTCAGTCATGCTTGCCAAGTGTCCCCAAAAGCATTTAGAAGAAAATGCTTGTGTATAGTAGATGTTCAGTAAATGTTTGTTGAATGAATGATTGACTGGTTTTAGGAAAACAGCTGCTTTGAAAGTTACTAACTGTAATAATGTGATACAGTTAACTGTTTCTAGTTAGCCAGCAGCTCTGCACCCCTATTTTATACAGAGCACTCTCTTGGCTACTTAATACCTGGCCAATTTCTATCCAGAGAACAGCATATGTTGGAGCACTTTGGGTCCATGTCTTTATCCATCCTACACACAATCGACAGACAGTGTATGTGAGGCACTTGGGAAAGCATTCAGCCCATTGCAGTCATCCATATTTATTTACACAGCTGTTCTCCTTGTTCAAGCAGAAGACTGGCCCAGAAATCAGAGATGGAAATAAAATTAGGGGGCTTTTTGAAGACTGCTGTGCAGCATCCTGCATTCTGGGCTCTCAGCAGGGATGTGGGGTCCAGGGGCTTTCAAAGTCTTCCTTTGTGCTGTGTTAAGGGTACCGGTACAAAGCGAATAGCACTGAGAGCTTGGGGCTGTGGGAGAGGTCATTATAAAGTACCGATGTCCTGCTGGGAGGGCCAAATGTGTTCCCTTCTTCAGGACTCTTATCTGGAGCCCTTCGATAGAAAGGGAATAGAATAAAACACTTCAACTGTTCTAGGGTTGCCTTCAGCCCTCCTCTGGGAAAACTTTTAGCAATAAACATAAATCAAGAGGAAGCTAAAGAAAGATTTTTTAAAGGGTCTTCAAACAGCCAGGCTTTATGTTTTCAAGTGGGGGACAAAAAGAAGAAATTCAAGCCAACTTTCTCTCTAATTAAGTTCCCTGGACCTCCCAAAATCAGCACAGATGCTGTGATGAACATTAACAAGCTCTTCAGCGGAGAGTGCTTGAACTCAGTGGCACTCAGAGAATGATTTTTGAAAGTAAAAAATTAAAAAACAAAACACACATACAGAGAAAGACCATAAATGCTTGTTGTAATCATGACTTTGGGAGGTTATGCAATAAAGCTGAATTCTTTTTCACCAGTACAGTCAAAATAAATTCATTCTTCTCTTTTAGTTTCAATATTGATATATATTTTAAATTATTCTTTCTCTTCCTACATGTACCTACCATATTGATATTAATATGTCGATTTTAATGTCAGCATTATTTTGTTTCAGAACATATGTTGGAAAATAATGCCCATGCCCTGGAATGGAATTCATGGAGCCCTGTGTCTCAGTGGGGAGGCTCAGGGGTAGGAGGGCTGAGGCAGACCTACCACCTAGAGGAATATGTGGATTAGGAAGAACTAGACAATCATTGAAGAGACTTGCTTGATCCATTGCTGGTCAGTTTTAGTGCAGCCTAATCTCATGGGGTGGAGGGTAGATGATCTGCCCTGGATAATTCTAGTTTCAAGTTCAGCAAATCAGAGAGGATGCTGGGTCTTTCCCTCCCAAATTCAGGGTTCGCAACAGTAATCCCACGGATGCCATCAAGGACATGAAGGGATCACTAGGTAAAGGGACCAATGCATGCAGCTGGCTTAGCACCACTTCCAGGTTAATTCAGTTGAGGTAAAAATGTCAGACAGAGACAGACCAAGTAGTAGATGCCAAGAAAGATGGATGATGCTGTCCTGAAACAAATACCACTGAAACATTGAACTCAGTGTTTAAATTCCAATTGGAAGCAGTTGAAGGTTGAATTGAGGATAATTTGTAATAAGGATAATTTGCAAATCATTTCAAGGAAGAAAAAAAACAAAACAATGCAGAAAATTATGCTTATGATTTCTCTCATGTTCATGTTGGGATAAGAAAGAGAATAAATCAAAGTAATGAATGTAGATTTGGTGAAGGCAAGTAATTTATTCCAAAGCTTTGCATATGGAATAAACTGAAAAGATAAATGTTTATTTCTAGGTCTCTTCTTAATATTTCTGCATATTGTGTCTCTTGTCTAAAAAAGTGGGGTAGTAATTTACTTGCCCCAGCATCTAACTCTTACAAGGTAAAGCCTCAGTTTCCTTCTCTATGAAGGGGTAACTCTTGAGGCCTCCCTCCAGCCCCTCACTCACTTCTCTGGGATGAAGAGTAGCACCTGACTGGCAAATTTAGGAAGCATATTAGTCCATTTCTGTTGTGTATAACAAAATACTTAGAACTGGGTACTTTGTAAGAAAACAAAATTTATTGCATACGTTTTAGGAGGCTGGGAAGTCCACAGTCCAGGAGACACTTATGGTGAGGGTATTCTTTGGTGGTGGCTTAATGCAGAGGTCTCACATGATACAAAATGGCAGGGCAGAGAGAGAGAGACTCTCATGTGCTTTCCTTTTAAAGCTCTCAGAACCACTCCCCTGACTACCATTATTAATCCATTCACTGCGGCATGGTCTACAATCTAATCACCTCTTCAAGGCCCCACCTTCCAATTACCATAATAGTATCTCCAACACTCAACAGTTACAGTGGGAATTAAGCTTCTGATATATGGACTGGGGGACACAATTCAATCAATCCACAGCAGGAAGAATAAGTAAACTTAATTGGCTCAGTTCCTTCCTTCTGCTGGAAAGTGAGCAGGCCACAGGAGCGGTGGAGTTTTATCTGGTCTGCTCTCCCCGCACACACACAAGTTGCCTGTGACTGTTGGGGGCAAGGGTGTATCTGCCTAATTCTGTGGTTCAGTTCACAAACCCACTGTAGGTCATACTTAGCTACTCAACTCAGCCTTGATCTCTAACAAAGGTTCTATAATGATTTCCCAAATGCCTAATTCTTTATCTTTTTTTTTTTTTTTTCTCAATTGTTTCAGAACTTGGACAGAGAGGAGAAATGCTATATATTGGGCTCTTTGGGAAATCCCAACCAAATATTGGAATTTAATGAGATATTGGAATACATCAGTTGATTTTAAAGTACGTATGAAAAAATAAGTAAGCAAGAATAGCTAAGACCACTGTGAAAACCAGAAGTCTCTCCTTTATAAAGCTACAATAATCAAAACTGTAGTATTAGCATGTTAAATATGCAGAAAAATGTATGGATCAGAGTAGAAAGTCAAGATAGATTTAGATATATATGGAAATTTAATAGTTACAAAGATGTCATTTAAAATCAGTAGAGAAAAGAAGAATTATTTAATAAATGATATTTATATTATATAATAAATTATATAATTATGTTATATTTATTTAATAAGTTATATTAAGTTGGATCCATACTTTATACTTTATGGCAAGATAATTCCAGTTAGATTAAATACTTAAACTCAAAAAATGAAACAATAAAAATCCATGAAGAAATCATTGGAGTCTTTTTATAATCCTATAGTGGGAAAAGTTTTTCAAAGTACCGTAAAACCCCTAGAAACCATAAAAGGAAAGACTGATCCCTTTTAATTACATGAAAATCAAGATTTAAGTATAACAAAACCCACCAAAAGCACAATCAAAAGACAAAAGACAAACTGGCTAAAATATTAGCAACTTAAATCACAGAAAAAAGGCCAAAATTTCCTAATACATAGTTTCTACGAGCCAATAAGAAGAAGATTAACCAATCAATAGATAAACAGGCAAAGGATATGAAATAGAAATGGTTCTTAAAGATATGAAAAGATGTCCAGTATCATTCATCAGAAGAAAATAAATAAAACTACAATGACTTGCCATTCTTTTTACCTATTAAACTGGCAAAAATAAAGAACTTACATAAAACAATGCATGGAGGAACCAAGCAAAATCAATACATTATTCATGGGCATATAAATGATACCTCCTCTACTGAGAGTAATTTGACCATATCAATCAAAATTACAAATGCACATACCTTTTGATGAAGAAATTCCTCTTCTAGAATTGTATCTACCAATATATTTGCATATTCCAAAATGACATACATATGAGGTATTCACTGCAGCACTGTATTAATAGCAAAAAATTGAAAACCATTAGATGTCCATTATTAGAGAACTGGTTAAATAAATTATGGTAGATCCCATTTAGAATATAAGCTCTGTGACAGAAGGGATTTTTGTTTGCTTTGTTCACTGATATATCAAAGTTTATAAAGTGCCCTGTACATAGTGTGAGTTCACTAAATATTTGTTGAATATAGCCATATTAAGGAAATTCTAAGAAGGCTCTTCCCTCAAGCAGCCTGGGGGTGATCTGTGAAAATGGTTCACTATTCAATTGACCCAGAAAAATCCCACAAAATTATACAAATCAAGAGGTTCAAATCTTTGCGTTCACTTTACAAACATCTGTGAAACTGCCAGGGGCCAGCAAGGGTATGCATATCCAAAAAGCCACGGAGTATCTGAAAGATGTCACTTTACAGAAGCAATGTGGGCCATTTGGCATTACACTGCTGGAGTTGGTATGTGTGCCCAGACCACACAGTGGGGCTGGACACAGGGTCAGTGACCCAAAAAGAGTGCTGAATTTTTGCTGCACTTACTTAAAAACGCAGAGAATAATGCTGAACTTAAGGGTTTAAATGTAGATTCTCTGGTCATTTAGCACATCCAGGTAGACCAAGCCCCCAAGATGCACCCTCGTACTTACAGAGCTCACGACCAGATTAATCCATACATGAGCTCCCTGCCACATCAAAATGATACTTAACTGAAAAGAGACAAATAGTTCCTAAACCAGAAGAAGAAGTTGCACAGAAGAAAAAGATATCCCAGAAGAAACTGAATAAACAAACTTATGGCACAGGAATAAATTCAGCATAAAATAAATACAAATGAAAAAAGAAGAAGAAAGTAAATTCTAAAGAAGTAAAATAGAGCTGGCCAGTTAGCTCAGGCTGATAGGTTCAATCCCTGTATTGGCCAGCCGCCAAAAAATTACAAAAGAAGTAAAAGAGAAAGAAGAATCTTTTCAAATACAGATATGGAATGATGTCCAAAATATATTATTAATGGAAAAACAGAAAGGTGAAAAACAATGTACTATCCTGTGTGCACGTGCACGTGTGTCACTTGGGGCTCAGGGTTGGGTATGAGTAAAATGCCTTCAGATTCTGGCTATTTCTTCCATACCATGCTGCTTTGGACTCTTCACTTCATCTCTCTAAGTTAACTTGTTATTAATTTAGTGGGTAGATTGATTCAAATATGAATCTTCATCATGGCAGTGCATGACCAGCCCAAGAGAACAAAATGGGTGGAACATTTTGATCTCATCTGTTTTCACAAAATTGGAGTGGAAAATGTATGTAAATTCCAATACAATTAAGGTATTCGTGCAAGGCTATTCATGTCTCTCTCTAGCCTCCAGTCCAGCATCAGGAACATAATGGGTACTTTATTAAAGGATTGGGATTTTTCATTTGTTGGGTTTTTTTTATTTTTACTTTTTTTTTTTACTTTTTGTCTTTTTTCGTGACCGGCAACGGATCGCAACCCTCAGTGTTGTGCCTGTACTGGACTGGGACGGCAACGGGATCGCAACCCTCGGTGTTGCGCCCGCACCTCGCTCAGCCAGTGAGCGGCCGGTCTGTATGTGGGATCCGAACCCTCGGCGGGAGCGCCACCGCGCTCCCAAGCGGCGCACTGTAGCAGTGCGCCACTGGGCCGGCCCCGAGTAATAATCTTTTTACTACATAACCTTTTGTGTCTTTTAATTTTGAACCATGTGAATATATTAACTATTCAGAAGATAAATAAATAAAGTGTAAATTATTAAAAAATAAAAATGGTTCACTCTCTTGATTGTGGTGATGATTTCATGGGTGAATACATATGTCAAAACTTATCAAATTGTACACTTTAAATATGAAGGGTCTTCAAAAAGTTCACAGAAAAATTTGTATTATCCTTTTTTTTTTTTTTGACCGGTAAGGGGATGGTGACCCTTGGCAGGGGGCTGTCCACACCACGCTCAGCCAGTGAGTTCACCGGCCATCCCTATATAGGATCCAAACCTGCGGCCTCAGCACTACCAGCTCCGCACTCTCCCAAGTGAGCCACGGGCCAGCCCTGTATTATCTTTTAATTCTATTTTTCCATGAACTTTTTAAAAAATTTGTTTATTTATTTATTAATAATATTTTTTTTTACATTCTTTGATGTTGCTGCAGAGTGGTCAGGGGAGAGGAGGAGAAAGGAAAGGGAAGGAAATGGGGTAGGAGAGGGAGGAAGGAAGGGGGGTGGGGTTGAGGCCTGTGGCACCCCCTCATTCCCACAGGGGAGACCAGGGGGCTTCCAGCAGTGGCTTAGTCATTGCTGGGCTGGGTGCAGATGTCAGGGGGATGTGGCTGAAGCCCTCGCCCCCCCCCCCACCACCCCTGCTCAGGAGTCTGCTGTGCTTCCTGCTGCAGCTCGGTGGTCATCACTGGGCTGATTGTGGGTGTTGGGGGCGTGGCCAAGGCCCTGAAACCCCCTTCACCCCCCCACCCTTGGGACTGGTTATGGGTGTCGGGAGGCATGGCTGAGGCTCCCAGCCCTCCTTCCTCCCTGTCTTGGTAGCCCAGGGGACTTCCCATCCTTCCAGGTTTTATAGGTGTTCTTTGGTGATAAGAGACCTTTACTAGTTAATAATTAAACTTTGTCTCTGGTCTGTGGCTATCTTGTTTCTTCTTTCAGTTCTTTATTGGATTATTTGCTGTTCCCACCACTTAAACTCTGCACTAGAACTGATCTGTTGTCCTTTGCTTCCTTCTAAAATGGGGGAACTTCCTGTGGGGACCAGCACTTGAGCTCTGTGGTTGAGCTAAATTGCTGCTTTGCCGCTGATTCCCTGGGGAAGGCTTTTAGTGCAGCTCAGGTTTTAATTGTTGACTGTATAGGTGCTTCTGGGACTCATGATATACAGTACACCTGGGTTGTGTAGAAACTCTGGTCTGGGCCTGAGTCTCTTCAGCAAACTGCACCCCGTGCAGTTCTATATTCCTGACCAGTCTCCTCTGAGTGGTCCTGTGCTGATTGGGGGGCAGATCAGCTGTCCTTGCTGTGCCCCAGTGTTCTCCCAGTGGGCCCGTCTCCCCCACCACCCATGCTCCAAACACTTCCCAGGGGACGGGCCATACACTGGTCCCTTGTGTTGACTCACTGGCCTCTGAGTGGCTACTTTTTTTCAGTTGTTGTGGCTCCTCAGTCCTATGTGGGTCCACGGGAACACTATTAGTGGTCTTGCTGGCCTGGGGGCCCCCAAGGCCCTCTTCTTCCCTGCTGCCTCCAAGCAACTTCATCCAAAGGGCACAACTGTGGCTTTTGTCAGTTCCTGCTCCAGGCACTCACCAGCTCCAGCCTGGAAGCAGCTGGGATTCGAAATGGTCTGAGCTGCTCTTTCTTTCTCTCACTGTGGCTTCTTCTGCCTTCGTGCACTCTGTAGGTCTCCCTTCCTCTTCCCCTGATCTCTAGCAGCCCCAGCTTAGCTGTCGTTGCTTTTTAATAGTTGTAAATTCATTGACTTGTGGGAGAGGGTGACGCTAGGGACTGTCTATTCCACAATCTTGACCAAACTCCCATGAACTTTTTAATGTACCCTCATATGTACTGTTTGTTGTATATCAATTACAACTCAGTAAAGCTGCTAAAAAATAAAATAAATGAAGAAAAGATTGACTATTCAATAAATGGTGTTGGAACACTTGTCTACCATTGTAGGAAAACAAATAGAAAAGTTAGATCCTTACATCGCAGCAGACATAAAAACGTTTTAACTGGATTAAAGTGCCAGATGAAAAATAAAACAAAAGCCCTATAAAAATGTTGGAAGAAAATATTGAAGAGTACAGTATCCTTTTATAACTTTTTTCTTCTCAAGAAATACTCAAAACCAGGAAGCTTTGGAGAAAAAAGTAGTAATAGCAGAACTCACCACCTAAAATGTAATACCTCTGATAAGAAAAAACACCATGAACGAAGTTAATGTTATTGGCCAAAGTGTCAAGATACCCCGTGGAATATCATTGCACAATCTTCAGGAGTGGTGTGGAGCCCAGATGTGGGGAGCACATGATAAGAACCAAGAACCCAAGTTCAGAGACAGCAGGGTCCTCCACCTTCCTGCACCAATGTCCCCATCAAAGTCTACTGAAGCCCCTTCTCAGAACACAATAAAGTATGTACGTACATAAAACAAAATGCAAAAGATTACAGAAGAAATCCATTGCCTTGAAATACAATTAGATGTATATGCGCTCCTTAACTAACACCATAAATGATATATAGCAGCGAGTCTAAGCACTGCTGCAATTTTGAAGTAATGATGAGGACAGGTGACATTTGGAGATACCCAAAACAATTGCAAGGTGATATGAAGCATCAAAGGACAATATTACAACAAATTTAAAGTTCTCAATAGGCTTTATTGCCATTCTAGAATCAGGCAGCACTTCATTCCATAAAATAGAGTAAGTGTTCCAATGAGCTGAGCAAAGGAGATTGGCTTATAGACAAAATTAAAAAGGCTGAAGAAAGATGAAACAAAGAACAAAAAGCTGATCATGTCAAAGTTACTTTCCTTGTGAGGTGGAGACAGGGAGACAGAATAACGGAAAAATAACTGATTATTTAACATCAGGTTATTTCTTATTCTTTTTGTGTAAGGATTAAAGTAGAGGGAACTTCATTATCATACTTATTAAAGATTTAAACTGGCCTGTTTGGGAAATAGGCTGTTTTTTCTCGTGATTTCTCAGAAGGTCAGATCACAACTTAGCTTAGGTTTGGCAATGTGCAACTTAGCAGGGGTGACTCCAATTTCATTTTTAGTCTAGTCTTTTGGGGCCTAGTGCAGGAACTTAGTTCAAAACAATGGCCTTCTATAATTTTTATCTAACAAAAGATAACTGTGATTTTTACTGGTGACAAAGTCTAGGTACTGCTAAAACTAATGTAATTTTCTGCCTACATGCACAATTGAAGGAATCGCTGAATTTTGGTTAAATTTTAATGACAATAAAGGTGCGATATTTTTCCCATTCAAGTTCACAGACCAGTGGGTTCTATCCAGACCCTTTGGAGGGCTTCTCCAAACCCAGGTTCAGTTCCAGGGGAAGATCTTGACACAACCTTCACTGACAAAGAAATGCAAAGTGCTAAATGAAACGTTTAATCAAGTGGTGTAGCCCCCCTGGGGTTGCTTAAAGTTAAGTAAAAAAACGAAACTCCTGGGAGCTGAGTTATGTAACTACCCAGACCCTACATTCCAAGTTCCCAGTGGAGAGACTCCACAGAGCACCTCCACATAGCAGCCTGGGGATGAGAACCGTCCAGCGTCGCATGTCACAGCCAGCCGAAATCTCTAGGCGATGGGCAAGTCTAACTAACTGAAAATGTAATTCCAAAACATTCTCTGGGGAAAGCAATCCCAGAATTATTTGGGTAACATCATTATTTTCTTAGCAGATATGTTTCTATAATCTGGGGGAGATTTAGAATTAAATACAGAGACGGAGTAAACCAAACCCATGGTATCCTATACTTGCATTAAAGTTGGAAAGTCTGTGGCTATTTGATATTTTATGTTCTCATACTATTTGAGATAACTTGGCATATTAGATTTTCAGATCTGCTTTTTCCTCTCTTCCCTCACTGTCTCTCTTCCAGTTTCTCCATATCTTATCCACCTCCAGACATTGGAGAGCACCCGGAGCCCAATCCTTAATTACCTATTATCTAGCTACGCTCACACCACATGGAAACACTATCTACGTGCTGTCGAAGGTATCCCTGTTTCCCAATGTTCATTGCAGCACTCTTCACAATAGCCAAGAGCTGGAATCAACCCAAATGTCCATCATCGGATGAGTGGATACGGAAAATGTGGTATATCTACACAATGGAATACTACTCAGCTATAAAAACGAATGAAATACTGCCATTTGCAACAACATGGATGGACCTTGAAAGAATAATATTAAGTGAAAAGAGTCAGGCAGTGAAAAAGAGAAAGGTAAGTATTTCTGCAGCAGCATCCAGTGAGCTGGCAGCGACATCGTCGGCTGAGAACCTCGAGCGCCTCCCTGCCTGCTGCTGGCTCCCTCGCAGGGAGCTTCTCCGGGCTGACTGTGCCCTCTCCCAAGGCTCCCAATAAACGGTTTTAGGCTCACTCGAAATAACATAAATTAATCTACATTTATTTGAAACAACTATACTTTTATGAAGTTGTTACAACAAGCAAATGGAAAGGACATTCTTGCGGGGGAGGGGAGAGAGGGAGGAGGGAGGGAGGTGTCGGTGACGGGCCATAATAATCATATACAGTGTATATTGACAAAATAAAAAATAAATAAATAAATAAATAAAACCAAATCTAATCTCAAACCAGACCTCTCCCCTGCGTTCATTCTCTTATGTCTACCAGCCTATTCAACATCTCCGTTTGATTGTCTCAAATTTTCATTTCCTGCCCTGACCGCGCCCCACACAAGTCTGTTCCTGGTCTTTTCCAAATCAGTAAATTACAACTACATTCCTCTGGTTGCTCAGGCCAAAAACCTTGGTGTTATTCTTTTAGAGCCAATAAACACTTTTAAAAATTCAACTAACAATATGAGGCAGAATAACAGAGATTCAATTAGGTGTAAGTCTGGCCTTTTTAATAGTGCTTGGTGTGCCAGCACGTATAACGTTAAACAAAATAACTTTGACTTTTTAATTTTTAGTTATTTCGTTCCATTTCAGTTATGAATCTTTTCCTCCGCCTTCATGTGCTCTCACACACGTCCTTGGCACACTTGTGCAGAGCTTTAAATTCCATGTGGGTGACAAGTCCCAAATGTGGAACTCCAGCTTTGTCTCTCTCTCTAGACTGTAGTTGCCACCTGGGCATCTCCATCTGAAGACCTAAGAGAATCCCAAACAGAGCTCTTCATTCCCACACACCTTTGGCCCTCCACCTCATTCCAATTAACTCAACTTACCCAGCTGCTCAAGCCTAAAATCTTAGCTTCATCTTTCATGACTCTCTTTCTCTTACACCCTTTGTCCAATTTTTTATCAAATCTTGACAATTCTTCTTTCAAACTATATCCCCAAATTCTACCACTTCTCATCACCTCTGCGGTTGGACCACCTTAATCCAAGCCACTATGACCTCTCACGGGGGCTTTTCCAGTAGCCTCCTGGCTAGCCTCTCACCCTATTAACCATTCTCCACGAAGCAGCCAGAGTCAGCCTTTTAGAAAAGCCATTTCACTCCTGTGCGTGAAGCCCTGCAGTCTCAGGGTGAGATCCAAAGGCCCTCCCTGAAGCGATGCACATTAATTTGTCTAGGGTCTGTCTCCGTCCTCTAGCATGTAAGGTCCATGAGAGTCAAGCCCTCCTCTCCTTCGTTCACTTTATCCACAGCACCTTAAACAATGCCGAGCACAGGGTAAGACTCGATAAATATTTGTTGCACCAAGAAAGAAGAAACTGCTGAATTGCGGAGTGAGGGTTGGCAGTGTAAAGTCGTGCAGGAGGCAACACTAACCTTTTACTCTCCAGTTTTTACTCTTCAGCAAAAAGAAGGTATTTTGAAAACCCACAGCTTCAAAAATTTTAAATGAAAAAAATGTACTTAAACTTGTTAATGGGTCCAAGCTCTACATAATGATTGAAGGAGCACTAGAATGAGATAGCAAAATCTATGAGGCCAGATTGGGTAGAGCTGAGGAATTCAAACACGTAAAATCAACTTTAAGAGGAGGATCAGATAGAAGCCATCTTCTAGTCTGTATTGACTTTGTAATGAGAATCAAATCCCGGGGCGGGGGGCTTCCTGGTTCTGCGGATGGATGTCCTGGAATTTGGAGGGATGTCAGCCACCTGGGGATGGCTCCCGTGGTGTCTGGCACATTTGGAGATGTTCCTTTTGGCTCATGAAGATTAGGTCATTCTTGAAAGGATTTTGCCGTCCAAGGCAAATTTTTCCAAGGGCTGATTTTTTATTGTGATTGGTGTTGTTGCTTGCTATGCCAAATATTTTTTTAAAAGACTTCAGCATTCTGCAAAGTGTATTAGTACAAACCTACCTCTGATTTTGAAAGTTGCACCTGAAGACTTTTTTCCAACCCGAGAAATGCTGTGACCGCATTGTCAAGAAAGCAAAGTGTACATGTAGTTTGTGCTTTCTTACTTCCCACTCCTTGACTTGTTCAAAATGGGTAAGTTCTCTCTCTCTCTCTTCAGTCTTTTCTCTCACCTCTTGCCATATGTGAATAGCTGATCTGGACTCCTTGCTGGTCCTCTCTCACAGTTCTATGTCTATGTTCCTGTCCTTTCTTCCACCTAGAATGCCTCTCCCTAGCTATTCCTAACTGGAAACAAACGAAAAAAACTTCCTCGCCATTAGAGTTCTTTCTAAAATGCTGCCTCTTCCATAAGACCCCCTCTCCATTTCCCCCACGACTGGAATTAATCTCTCTCCTTTCTCCCTAGGGTATTTTATTTTTTATTCTCTCTCATCCAGTCTTACTCTCTTATATTTTATCGTGCATATGTTTTGCCTATCATATTGTGAGGTCCTTGAGGACTGCCACCATTTTGCCCCTCTTTGTGTATCCCACCTTCCCTCCAGTGCCTTCAAACATAGAGGTAATTTGTAGAACTCTGAGGGCAGTATTTTCGCTGGGAGTGTCCAGTCCCAGCAAAGCAGAATAGTGTGGCACTTCAGTACCTGATCTTCTAATGCATGCATGGGGTGGCATCCCAGCCCACCACTTAACCAGCTTGTGATTGTGGCAGTTGCTAACTCTCTCAGAATCTCAATTCTTTTATTGGTTAAGTGGGAATAATAGAATTTAGTAACAATAGGATTGTTGTGACAAGTAAATGAGGCAAATATAAAGCACTTGGCACAGTGCCAGACACACAGAAAAGACTTAATAAATGGTTGCTATTTTTACTATTACTGTCACCATTAGCATTAAACCTCTATGCAGAGACCAAAATATTATCTTACCACAGTTAATCTATTTAAATAAATTGGGAGAAATTGGACTGGAGAGGGGATTTCTCTAGCCCTACCAATTCTGCCTTCTCCCAAGGATTCCTATAAAGAGCAATCACTTCATAACAGTGCTGTCCCACAGAAATATAATGTGGGTCACATATGTAATTTAAAATTTTCTACTAGTCACATTAAAAGAAGCAAAAAGAAACAGGTAAAATTAATTTTAATATATTTTATTTAGTTCATTATATCCAAAATATTCTCATTACAACATGTAATCAATATAAATAATTATTGAGATATTTTACATTTTGGGGAGATGAAGTTTTCAAAACCCAATGTGTACTGTACACATAAAACAGCATGTCTCAATTCCTACCAACCCTGGTCAGGTGCTGAACAGTCACATGTGGCTGGTGGCTATCATATTGGGGAGCATGGCTTCATAACACTGGATTTCAAAACATCTGCCTCATGCATGAATCATACCATACTAGACTACACTGAGTGCAGTGGGTTTCTCTGAAAATGATTAGGGCTTGGAGTGCCAGTGCAAGGATCTTGTTTTGACTCTGCCTTTCAAGAAAAACCATTTAATTTGGCATTTGTCCTGGGGCTTAGCTAGATTACAAGACCATAAAAAATATGAGCAGCCTCTCAGTCCAGTCTATCTCATTGCCACTTACCTTCCCAGGCCTAGGCCTGAGGCCTGAAACACAAACCCCCACACATCCTACCTGTGGTTAAATTTAAAACAAGCCATGTTTCTACAAGATTTATTAATTAAGGTATCACTACTGCTGGAGGGTTCATAGAGTTCACTGCATGCCTTTTGTCTTTTCCCCAGAAGTTATTCCAGTTTATGGGAATTTTATTCTTAGAATTTGAGTACTTGATCTAGTCATTTCCATATCTTGCCCTAGTAACATGGATGCACTCAAGGTGCAGCTGCTGGTGGGTGGGGTAGGGGAAGCCAGACAAAGGGTAAATCTGTGGCTCCAGGCTTCCCACACCCACTTCAGGCTTATAACTGATGTGTAATACTGTTGTTTGTTTCATCATGAGATTTTATTTCAACAAAGGGTTAAAAAGTGAAACCCAGCTCTCACGTCACTTGTTCATTTGGAGGGGAGGACCTCCTACAATATTTGACCAAGTGTACACAGCCCAGGTCACCCAACCCTCAGCATCTGGCATTTTTCTTTAATGCCACCTTACTTCCCCTGTTTTCACCTGCTGATATTCAGAGATTTTGGAAGAACTTACTGGATTTAAGCAACTCTCATAGAAATAAAGGCTTTTACAACTGTGGGCTGTTGGCATGAGTGAACTGGACACCCACATCAATTTTATTCTAGCAAGTGTGATCCTTCTTTCTTGGGGAGGCAGCTGGGGGAGGCAGGAGGTTTGCCTTTGCCTCTTCCATGACCCGGAAGTGAACTGCCTCATGAGGCAAGAGCAATTCCCTTGCCCGGCCAAGGAAAACGAGATTGTTAAGCATTTCTGGAGGCTTTTTTGCCTGGTCTTTCAGTTTAGAATCAATCCATAGTCACAGCATTAGCAAAAGATGGACTTCGACTCAGGAGCACTGCACAAATCTTGAATGTATGTTTTAATACATAAACTAACTTTATTCTGACCTTACCCCCAGATTACTGTAACAGCACCTGATAACCAGAAATTATTTCAACCAGTAAGGTTAATTTGTGCTCAAGGCCCAGACAGTTTCCACCATTCACTCTGTTTTCTCAACTCAAAGCTGCATTTTCTGTTGCTCAAAAATTTTGCATATTTTCTCAGTGCCTGTTTCTGACTTACAATAAACAATGCTCAGACCTCCTGCCAAAAAAATTATTCTGACCTTACCCCCAGATTACTGTAACAGCACCTGATAACCAGAAATTATTTCAACCAATAAGGTTAATTTGTGCTCAAGGCCCAGACAGTTTCCACCATTCACTCTGTTTTCTCAACTCAAAGCTGCATTTTCTGTTGCTCAAAAAAATTTGCATATTTTCTCAGTGCCTGTTTCTGACTTACAATAAACAATGCTCAGACCTCCTGCCAAAAAAACGTCCAAATGCGAAATAGTTGCTATAATAGTCGTTTTTGTGATGGCAACTTTGAGCCGTGTGCTTTTAAATTATAATTACTTTTTTTCCTTACAAAAGATGTGTATCTGTCTTGATTGCTGCAATTATGATTCTATACCAGCAAACAGTTATAAAAAGACTCATGTCATCACTGTGCTCCATAAAACCCGTGCCCTTCAATAAGCTTCCTTTGGCGACTGTATTATGTTTGTGTTTAATTTGCAGCAGGGAAACCTAATGAGAAGCCATTAATCACTGAGTGTATATAAAAGTTTGTGTCCTTAACTAAATAGATCAAAGTGAATATGGCAAACCCATTATTGGCATGACATGATTTAGAATTGGGAAAGTGATTTGAGGAAAATAATCTAGCCTAACCTAATTTTATGGGTGACATTCAGGATAGGGAGGGGGGAGCATGTGGTTTAGGGACTACGAACATAATGAGACCAGGAATCAAGGGGTTCCAGTTCTAAACCTCAGCTTGGCACTAAGGAATTAAGGCACAAGCTGACTTAACTTCCTCATTTGTTCTTGTTTTCTAACTGTGATGTGTACAACACACGAATTGAGGAGGTGCTTCAGGGGCTACCTGGGGGAACATCCATTCAATTAGAGCAGACCTACTTGGATCTATTACATATTATAATGATTGAAAAAAGTAACTCATTGGCTTTTTTTTTTTCCTTCTTCTTCTTCAAGTTTGATGTTTACTGATACCCTTTCTCCAAGTCTTAGAGTTGGAGATGGCCTGGTGAACTCTCTCAAGTTGTGGCTTCATTGCATCCATTTATTCATACAGCAACTCTTTACAGAGCACTTTCTGTTCTGGTCCCTAAGCACGTGGTAGTTATTGACACAGGCTCAACCCTCAAAGAGCTTACAATCTAAACAGTGGTAATGACTCTGGAAATTTAATCCCAGGGGGCCTTGGGAGCACATAGGTGAGGTAAGCAACTCTCTTGGATTTGGAGAGTGGGAAGAGTTTAGAGTTGACTTCCAGAAAAAAATAAGAGATGGTAGGCCTTCCTTTTAATGTTGTTTACTTTCTTTTTTATCTGTCTTTAATATAAGCTGTTGGGGACTTCTTTTGGAAAAAGATGGGAAAAGATGAGAATCAAAGTTCTAAGAACTGTTAAGAACTCTCATTCTATCTGACTATAATCCTGCACAAATTGCTTAATCCCTACGAATCCCCTTTTAAACATCTGGATATGCAGGACTGGTAATAATAGAATGTACCTCAAATTATTATCACGAAGATAAAATTAGATACTGTGTGTAAAAGTACTTATAAAACTATGAATCCCTATAAAAATGTTCACTATTGTTGCTAACACTGCCAAAGACTTTAATTCCACTTAACCTACAGATCTTTCTCAACTAAACTGAGATTCTGATCCTACAAGGTTTGGCTCCTGTTGAGTAACTGGGAAAAACGTCACTTTGTAATATAAATAATAATTAATAACAATAACACTTAAGAAGTCTTCATTAAAAAGCAGAACTTCTTTAGCTTTAGTAAATGGTGAAAATTGTTAGATTTTTTAAGCCATCATTATAGCCAACTCTTAGCTAACCTGTGATAAAAATGGCTGGTATACATTCTCACCACTTGGGATCTATTTAGGGGGATCCTCTTGCTTGTCTTCCCCCTTATGTTGGGGTTTCCTAAGCCTCTGCCCTGGCTCAGACCTCTTCCTAATCCCATCAGAGGTCAAAACATTAACACGTGCTAGAGGCACATGCTGGTAACTAAAATGAGTAAAGTGGGCAGGCCAAATGGTCTGGAGAGCACACACTTCATCTAGAGGAGGAGGCCTTGACTCAGTGTCAGTCTAGCCCTTGAAGGGACACAATATTGTGAGATTGTCCATATTTTTCAACAGAATCTAGTTTTTCAATGGGAATGGGAACTATCCCAGTTTGTAAATGAGCCTCCTCCCCCACGGCTTCCTCAATTCTCACTCACTTGAAGGCTTTGCATTCTGCCTAACATTAAAATCACTCCAGCTCTTAAATCCTGTGGTTCCGCATTACCCAGTAGAGTTCAAATTCTTTAATTTGGTGTTTTGGGCCCTCCTGGCCTATTCTCCAGCACGAACCCCTACCCATTCCCTGCCATGTCACATTATGCCTGCTATGTGCAGACACCTTGCTAGACACTGTGCACGCAGTGGAGAACCAGGCATGGCTCCTTCCCTCAAGTTGCTCTCAGTCTTATTGGCAGGCTAACTAGTAAATAGACCTCAGCACCGAGTTCCCATAAACTCTCAGTGGGGCCCTCTCCTGGTCTGCTGAATAATTACAGATGTGTGTTTGTGCACTCCTGGAGGAAAGGAAATGGTATTTGGAGCACAGTGTGAATGAATGAATGAATGAATGAATGAATGAATGAATGAATGAATGAATATGATAAAGGTTAATTAGAGTTCACCTCTCCATAGTTGGATTTTTCTGGCTTTGTATGATTTTAAAATAAAATCCAGTCAGTTAAAAATCCAACTAACCAGAATTCACTACGGGTTTTTTGCTCTTTTGCCTTTTACATTAATATTTAAGAAGGAAAAAATTTAAGACAAAATGAAAGACCAATTACAAGTACTACTTCTACTCCTACTCCCTCTAGCATGTCCACTGTTATATCCTGGGGTCAAGTCAGGTCCTGTTCATTGTCTTAACATTCTATGATTTTCAAATTGTGGAAGGAGAATTGACAGTTTTTATGATGATCCAAGTATGGAAGCTATTTGAACAATGATAAAAAATACTTAAGAAATTAAAAATAAAAGTGGAAAACATTCACTAAAGGGTAAAAGTTATAACATCAAGGTCAAGTGTTCAGATCCCCATACCAGCCAGCCACCAAAAAAAAAAAAAAAAAAGGTTAAAAAGTTTTCTAGGGCCGGCCTGGTGGCGCACTGGAGAGTGCGCCGCTTGGGAACGCGGCAGTGCTCCCGCCGAGCGTTCGATCCCATGTGGAGACCGGTTCCCGCTCACTGGCTGAGCGCGGTGCAGGCGCAACACCGAGGGTTGTGATCCCGTTACTGGTCAGTAAAAAAGACAAAAAGAAAAAAAAAAAATTAGGAATTCTGTGTTGTTTTAACAGAATTTTTTTAAAAAGAAAAAAAATTAGGGAATTCTTGTAAATTGGATTTTCTGAGCAAGAAAATGGATTAGAAAACTTTTTTTTTTTCTTTTTGTCTTTTTTACTGACCAGTAACGGGATCACAACCCTCGGTGTTGCGCCTGCACCGCGCTCAGCCAGTGAGCGGGAACCGGTCTCCACATGGGATCCAAACCCTCGGCGGGAGTGCCGCCGCGCTCCCAAGCGGCGCACTCTCCAGTGCGCCACTGGGCCGGCCCCAGAATTCCTAATTTTGAATGCTGAAATTTGACTATCTATACTATGTTAAGATCAACACTTGCTTATTTTTGTGATCTCTCATACTTCAAACCAATCATTGGGGATGCTCTATTCAAGGATGAGTTGGATTTGGTTGTTTCTTGTTATACTGACTTTGTTTCCCTAAAGAAAGAATTTACCTACAACATACTTAATCAAAGAATGTTCAAAGAACACTTTTAGCAGATTTTTCAAAAGGAGCAGCATTTGCCACAAATATTTGTTTGTGTTTTTTTTTTTCATTCTGGAATATGATTCCCTGGCTCTGTGTCCCTCACTCCCAGTAGCTTTAAATGAAATACAGCATATAGAGGCTTGTTCATAATTCTCTGATCTTTCATTTACTTAGTGTTTCTATGAAGGAAAAAAAATGTTTCAATGCTCAAGGGTCTTACCTATAAGGGGGGGAGCGGGGGATAGAAATAGGTGTTGAATAAATTCAGGTCACCCCCAGGGCATTATTGCTATAACTGTCCAAAAAAGAGAAAGTGATGCTTACAAGAAATGATTCCCAATATTTCCCTCAGACTAAAACCTTGTAATTCCGATGAACTCTGAACTGAGACTCTTTGCATCTCATTTTCTCATTAGGTTTTATTACAGCCAACAAACCTTTCACTGGTGAATTACTTCCCTTCTCGGTGGAACACCAGACTGCCATAATGTCTACACTATCTGAAATGATGCAATGGTTTCTAACCAAGCTTTAGGGATTAGGAAAAAAAGGAAAAAAGAAGGGACACCAGGGTCTTCTCATCTCTATGCTAACCAAAGTATGGTTTTCTAGCTCTTTTTCTTGCCTAAGAAAAAAATTTTTTTTTAAAGAAAAAAAAAAATCAAGGTCACTGGGCTTGAAACTCCATTTAAAATCATCCAATTTTTCTTTCAAGTTCCCTTGAAATACAACTCATTTCCACAAGAAATGTGGATAAATTAGTCCTAAACTCATAGCTCAGATAGGACCTGGCATAGAAAATAAATGCTTTTAAAAGTACTCATGGTGTTGAGAAATGAGATCCATGCACCTAGGCCAGAGGCATGAACATAAAAACAAATAGTTTTGCTTTAATACAGAAGGTTGAAAAGCATTTTGTTTCACAACTTTGTATTATACCATTCATTTATAAAAGTTACTTAATGTTTCCTTCATATCGGGCATAAGACAGGTTCTTGCCCTCAAAGAATGTAGCATTTAGTTGAGAAACCAAAACTTAACATGATTTTGAGAAGGACGCAGTATGATAGTATAATTGTTAAACGGATGGCACAGATGCTAAGTGATCTAGGAGATCAGAAAAAGGTCAATATCACTGAGGGCTGGGGCTTTCAAGAGAATGTATTTTCGATAAACTCCTAAAATGATGTAAAATCAGAAAGTTGTTTTAATAAATGTTAATTTGTAATTTTAAAACATTTACATTTACATTGCTTTCCTATCAGCAGCTGTTCAAAAAGACATACATGGAACAGTTGAAGCTGGCAGGAAACAGTTCTTTATAATCTCCCTGGATTTGCTAATGAGGGAAGAAAAGACATACTTTCGTGGTAGATAATCAGAAACAAGAATTGAGCAGATTTTGCATGGGAATATAAAATTTAGTGAACAAGAACTCTTGCTATGATTTTTGGTATGAGTTTTTGTTTCCAATGAACTATTTTCTTCCTGCTAAACAAGTTTGAAGTTTGGGGCACAAGTCAGACTCAAAAAACAAATTTTGAAAATTTTAATATCTATTTTCTCTTTAAGAAAGGTGAACTAGTTAAATTTTCAAGGTGATGAGAATTTTCTAACTCCTAAAAGGGAGTTGGGGGGGGACATTTAGTATCCTTTAAAATCAAAGCATCTGAACAGCAACTTGTCTTTTGAAGTCAGGAAACTTCAAATGTGTTGCATTCTCGGTCATAAAATGCTTTTTGTTTTATAGTTTGGCAAAGATACTGGTCTTTTTATGTTTCTTACCTTGTCAGTCTTTGTAATGCGGTCAGTCTGAGCTAATTTAGAGCTGTTACAATGGAGTTTAAACTGCTAAAATAGGGTCATGTCTCATCTTGTGTTTTTAGTGACGTTACACAAGTTTACAGAACTGGGGTAAGAATTTTTTTTTTCCCCTCCATACTTGATTACATTCAGGGTCTTCCCAAGAAATGTCATTTATTTCCCCAATTTTAAAAAAGAGGGACTTTTTCCTAACAGTTGTACGACCAGGCAAAAGAGCACACCCTCATGTTCCCTTAAGGGGAGGAAACGTGCAATACTGTGAGGTAATTAAATGTAGCCTCAGAAAAGTCTTTGCAACGTTCTAATCAAGACTTCCAGCTTTCTGAGTGTGTGTGCACTTTATTTTGCAATTCTTCCTGGTCCCGATTTTGCATTTCTAATGAAAGTGAAGTGACAAAGCGTGAAAACGGTCTAAGGAACAAAACAAAGCCAGCAAGCATGCTTCTGGTGTGCCAAGATTCATCAATATTCCAGAAACCTCGGGGATCCCCCTCCTTCCCGGGGCTGTTTTCGTCTCCCCACTCCCCCTTTCCCGCGCGCTGACTCCTCCCCTGCTCTTAAGTCGCCTGATGGTAACTTGCAGCCCGAGCACATGCAGGCGCTCAGGACGAGTTGTCACTGCGTGGTGCCTGCCGCGGAGTTCACCTTGTCACTGCCTGGGCTTACAACATCAGGAAAGGTACGTGTAACGTCCCGCGTTCCTGCCGGGCTTGCTCTCTGGTTCCAGTCCTATGCCGATGCATTTTGTTTCCCAATCAGAGGAGTAGCGAGAGTAAAAGCTAGCCATTTTGGTAGATCAAGCCCGTGTTAGTAATTCGATTAGGGACATGTGGTGTCTATTTATGCCGGGTCCTCTCCTGATCTGGGGTTGAGTCATTCCGAGTGGATTGGGGGCAGATGGTGGCTGGAGATCGAAAAAAGAGAATCAAGCTCGAGCTGGGCTGTTTCGAAGCAGAGAGAATCCGAGCTATTAGTGAAAAATCTGGTCTTTTCCTCTCCCCTTCTTCACTTCTCTCTAAGCTTGTAATCTGGTGTGAAGTCTTAAACAGGTTGTAGGTGTTACCATCACTGACCCAACCTGCAATTTTAGTTAGAAGTCACACTGTTAAGACAAGTCTCTTTTTCCACACTTGGATTTGCCAAAAGCTTGCGAGGAGTCCCTTGGTTTCCAGTTACCTCCCCCACAGACGCACACTCTGGCTGCTGCTGCTGCTGCCAGATACACACGTCCACAGGCTGGTTAGTCTGTACTGGGATTGATCACCGGGAAGGCTATGGATCAGAACTCTTGGAAAGCAGCAGGACGAATCCCTTGGTTTTTTAGAACAGCTCATTTCCACCAAGGAAAGAGATTTACTTAAATGTATTTGAATAACCTAAGAGCACATTATAGAAACCAGAAACCACACACTGTAATGTTGGGAATGAAAATTGGATTGATCTCTTCAACTGTCCTAGAAATTCTAAATTTTAAAATACTTAAAAGCCAATGATAGTTTCCTCAGAGGACTCCAGTATGTTTACCACAAAGACAAATGCTACTTTGTAATTCGATTCATAATAAAAATGAAGATGAATTACGATTTCAGATAATTTACAGATGCACCCAGAGCACTTTGCTTATTTCATGGAAAAAATTAAGAAGTTATCTTATAAAAGAGTTAAATGTATTTCCCTGTCCTGTGGTCACTTGTGTTCTATTATGACCATATTTACTAGTTGATATTATTATGTTTTTTCTTAATGAAGAAAATAGGCAGTCACTACCTGTTACCACATATAACAGAAATATTCAACTACTGCATATCAGTATCCTAATCCTTTTTATTGATGTGGTTATGCCTTCAATGATGTATACAACATAAGTTACCAGGTAATTATTGAGTGGTTCCTGTGCATTCAGTTCAAATGGACGTTTATTGAGTGCATACATTGTGCAAAGCACTCAGCTAGGTGCTGGAGGGTAGAGGGGGCATAGCAGGTGCTCAGTCACAACCAGCTCTGAGGAACCTTTCATAGCCCCATCAGAGGGGGAAGGACGAACTAAAAAAGCAGAATACAAGTTTATGCCCATGTATTCTGAATTTGTGCACATTTCTCACACGTGGTCTAGGAAAATATGCACATTGTAGCCTTGAAGCCTCGTATTGCAGCTCTCCAGTCCTTGATTCCTGCTGAGATTATGCAATTTGCCAAGAGCTTGCCCTGGTGTGGGGCAGTACCAGCTTCTCACTTCCAGAGGCTGTAACTCTTGTCTCTCTCTCTCCCGCTCTAGTTGTGTTCTCTAACACCAAAGAGGTTTGGCTTTCTGGGGGTGATTCTGATACACTGAAGTGCAAAGAAGAGTCAAATATGACTAAAAGCAATGGAGAAGAGCCCAAGATTGGGGGCAGGATGGAAAGATTCCAGCAAGGAGTCCGTAAACGCACACTCTTGGCCAAGAAGAAAGTGCAGAACATCACGAAGGAGGATGTTAAAAGTTACCTGTTTCGGAATGCTTTTGTGCTGCTCACTGTCACCGCTGTCATTGTGGGTGAGTCATTTGATAAAAAACAAAAAAAAGAAAAACTGTATCTTGTTTCTCTGGGGCATCTGGCTGCCTGGAAACACTATCAGATGGGCCGATTGTAGGTATTCAAAACGATAGTCCAGGCTTTCCTCTGAACTTGAAGATTCTTTTCCATAATAATGACAGTTTGTTGGCATGTTTGGAGCAATATATGGTAAACACATGGGGATCTGAAAGAGGCATCATTGGGCATTGTGCAAGTCAATTGTGTGGGGAAGGGAAATAAATTAAATACTTTCCTATGTCATGTAAGGATAAAGGAGTGATAATTTAATCATTAGGCATGAGCAGTTAAATAATAACAAAAACAAGCACACATGCTAGATTTGGCCAAAATGTAATTATTATACAAATGTCACTTTCACTTAAAACTAATTTATACAATTAGTACACCCAAACTGAGATAGAGTCACTAATTATATTCTAACTGGTCCTGACTTGAAACTGAATATAGACGCTTAGACAGAGAGGCCGAATCTTTTACATGTTTGCACTCTCTCACCCAGTGACTGGGAAAGGTAAATTGGGAAAAATGTTAACACAGGTCTCATTCATTGCCCTGCAGAGCCTGCCATAACCAGCTACACCGTATTTGAAACATTTCAGTCTCTTATTAATTTAGCATGGTTGACAGCAATCTATACTAATAAAATGTTATTGTTTGGTTGGTATATTGGTACCTGAATGTATAGTTTATGACTGATGGATGGCATTGATACTACTTTAAAATATACTGAAAATATACTACTGAAAAAACTACTTAGTTGGAATTTTTTACCAAATCAGTATAGAAATCATTAAGTTGGCATATATAAGCCAATGCCAGATTGTGAAAAATACTCCAACTTAAATTTCTACTGATTTTCCACACACAAAAAGGCATACGTGAGGGCCAGCCCGGTGGCGCACTGGATAAGTGCGCCGCTTGGGAAGCGAGGCAGCGCTCCCGCCCGAGGGTTCGGATCCCACATACAGACCGGTTCCCGCTCACTGGCTGAGCGAGGCGCGGGGGCAACGCCGAGGGTTGCAATCCCGTTGCCAGTCCCCGGTCCGGTACGGGGGCAATACTGAGGGTTGCGATCCGTTGCTGGACACAGAAAAAAAAGACAAAAGACAAAAAAAAAAAAGGCATACGTGTACCGTTTTAATCTCTACCTTGGAGTTTGCTGAGGTCCCCCTCAACTAGAAAAAGGTAATGACAATAAAAATTAAGAAAGTTTTGTAGCATATAAATTTAATTAAAACTTTGCCCAAGAAAATAGGATTTTTAATTGCAGGCAAATAGAAATACACCAGGAGAATATAGTTTGTCACAATATTTCAGATAAATCTCATTTCAATATCTTTGGCTCCTTTTAGAATTGTTGGTAATTAATGATTGCTCAGTTAACTTTAGAGATGTTCAGAGAGAATGTGTCCTGATTGACTCAGAGAAGTAATGGCTTTCTATAGTAGGTTCCCAGGTTTGAATATGTCCCTGGAAGAAGTATTTCAGTATCATGTCATTGTCCTGGAAGTCAGTGCAAAATGTGGCATGTTTGCCTCATTGTTTGCTGGGAATCACAGTCATTGTCAAGCCAAGCAGTAGCTGCATAATAATATTAGCAAATATTTGTGTAGTACCATTCTGGCTACTTTCTAGATGTATTGCATATGCAGTCATCCCTCAGTATCCTTGGGGGATTGGTTCCAGGACCTCATGCAGATATCAAAATCTGTAAATGCTCACATCCCTGATAGAAAGTGGCATAGTATTTGCATATAACCTATGCACATCATCTTGTGTACTTTAAATCATCTCTAGATTACTTTTAATACCTCCTACAGTGTAAATGCTATGTAAATTATACTATTCTTATTATACCATACAGTTTAGGGAATAATGACAAGGAAAAAAGTCTGTACATGTTCAGAACAGATGCAGTTTTTTTTTTCAAATATTTTCCACCCATGGGTGATTAAATCCATGAATGTGGAGCCCATGGAAATGGAGGGCTGAGTGTATTGGCTGACTTAATCCTCAAGCAAGGCTATGAAGTGAGTGGGTAGGGATGATTACTACAATCTTCTTCATTTTGTAGATGAAACTAATCATGGGGAGATGAATCAACTTTCCAAAGTCACAAGGCTAGTAAATGCTGGAGAAGGAAATCAAACTCAGTCTAGTGTCAGGTCATCCTCTTAACCGCTCTACCATCCTTCCTCTCTGCTCTGCTGACTGGTTGATGTCTTGTGAGAGATGCCAGCAAGGGACATGAATCCATGTGTTGGTGGAGGACAGTTAGCAAGCAGTGCTAGAAGTATTCACATGGCAATGTCATTTTGCTACACAATATGCCCCGTTAAACTCAACAGAAAACTTATAATTCTCCCACAACGATTAATCCATGTCCCTCTCATTCATTTAACAAATACCCATTTATTTTGCAATCCGATATGTATAATAACAGAGCTCAGTAATACTAGAGTATGTTTGGGAAAGATGCAGAAATGCATGTTCAGAATGGTTTTCTAAACATCAGAAAAGTTTTCTAAGATACAAATGTTTCCATTAAAAAGCAAAAGAATGGAAAGTAATAAAACCTGAACATGGAAGAAAGACTGATGGAGAAGCAAGTCCCTAAGTGATTAGCACAAAGAAATAACATCTCTAATAAAAGGAAGATAATTCCAGTATTTAAGAGTCTATTTTCTCCAGGAGTTCTGGGATCATTTCCTAGCCCAATGAGGCCTTTCCTAAGATGTGAGAGAACAGCAGTAAGAGTTGGCAATAAGGTAGATAAGTTGGCTGGAGGCCCTCGTGGTTGGCTTTACTAATGGAAACTGAGGAGGTTGAAGCAACAAGAAGGCACTGACAAAGAAACACATAAAAAGAGCTCATTTACAGTCAGAGACCACTGAGTCTATACCAAAGACTTGCAATAGCAAATAGACAACTTAGTGGCAAACGCTTTTAGGCGAGAAGGAAGAGCCGTTCAGTTATCTGTGGGTGCTTCTTCCATTGAGGAAACAAAGGTTCCATTTATCTTGTCACTGGGTTCTGTGTCTACATCAGCGCTAAAAGAAATAATAGGGAAAGAATGTGTCTGGATACCAACTCTTTAATTGATTTGCTGCAGCATGGGGGGTGGGGGGAATGGGAAAAATGCAAGCAAAGAAGAAGGAAATAGTTACTTTCCCCAAAGATGAGGTGAGAAGAACTATAACTATTAGTTTTCAAATCCTGAGGTTTTGCTTGCTTTTTGTAAAAAAAACACTGGGAAAACCTATACACTGGGGTGAATTCTTTGTTCAATATGTTTTGTTTTGTCTGTTTGAAGTAAAATGAATGTGCATTTAATGTGTAGAAGAGGGAACTGGAGAAATATTACAGGGTAGGGCTAGAGACATGTGAATACATATACAATCCTCTACAAGCATAAGCATAGAAACACCTGTGCAATTTGATGTCATTTTCAAGAAATGACATTTCTAATGTAATTTCTAAGCAATGTCAAAGTCTGGTTGTGTCATGCTATGACAAGAGATCATGTAACAAGAGCAGGTTAACAAGCTCAAACAAGGCAGTGCCAAATGCTAAGTCCCTTTAAGAGCATTCATTAAGAAAGCATTAGACAGTGTGTCTGACAACAACCACACTGAGAAGAGTAGTTACTGTCTTTCTTCCTCCAGAAAACATTTTCTCATTTCAAACTGTGGTAAGTTGTATTAGAGTGACCTCAGACATCTCACTTAAAGAAAGGGAAAGTCCATTGTCACATTCAAGTCCCAGAATGCTGACTCTTTCCATGTCTAGGGAATGAATTGCACAATAAAAATAAAATCTTGGGCCAAAGAATTATGAAGAAATAGGTCACAAAGTCAGCTGCAAGGAGTGGGAGTCTGCAAATAGAATTGCATGCACTCGCTGGTTTTACCTGGAGATCACGAACACAGTAACTAGCATCTTTCTCTGCTGTGGGTCTTGCCACACACATGCACATAAAAGCTCACATTTGAGTTGTCTTTTATATGGGTTTGAAAAAAATTGGTGACTTCTCAGGAAAGAAAACAAACTGACTAAAGTTTTATAAAGCATTTCCTCCCACTCTCTAGTACTCTTTGGCAATAAATTTTAAATGCACTAAAAATTCTCTAGTATCTCTGGAAGGATATACGAGAAAGTGATTGCTATGGCTGCCTCTTGGGATAGGATCAGGGTGTCTGGAGAATGGGGTGGAAGGAATATTACTTTCCTCTGAATGCATTTTTTGTATAGTTTAAATGTTTTTTTCATGTATTATCTAGTACATCTATCTATTATCTACTAAATAAGTTAAATTATTTTTCTAAAAGATATAATGATATTCACCAATTAAATAAATATTGAATGTCGTGTATCTGGCCCTGTGCTATGCAGTGGGGAATTCCCTTCTCTTGACTAGTTTAGTAGGACAGATGGATGAAAATTAAGATGACAAAGGAACATACAAGGATCAGAGGCAGTTATAGAGAAGTTTATATTTACCTCTCAACATTTTTTTAAATGAGCTCATACTATGCATACTGTTCTATATAATATATGTTGGCATCTTTCTGTGTAGGTACATTAGAGGTTCCATTTTCTCATTAACAGCTGCATTGGGAGCCCTAGACTTGCCATATGATGAAAAGTGTGTGGCTTTTGATGGATAGACCTGGATTCATTTCCCAGCTGTATTATTTAATGGCTGTGTCACCCTCAAGAAGGCATTTAATTGTTCTGAGTTCTGTTTCCTCACCTGTCATTATAGCCATAACATATATTGCTAACAATAATAGCTAACACATACTGTGTGCCAAGCACTGTTGTGTTTAAGTATATTAACTTTATTGAATTCTCACAACCACCCAGGGAAGCAGACATTTGCATTACCGTCAGTTTACAAAGGAGGAAACTGAAGCTCAGATACTTATCACACAGGCGATGCATATTGAATGAGATTCAAATCTACCATTCTGGCTCCAGGCTCATATTCCTGTTGGCACTGTTCAGGGCGCTGGTCCCTGCCCTCAGGGAATGCCCATTCTAGTTCTGTTCCTGCAGTTAGCTGAGGATCTGCACTGAAGCATCAACAGTTGAATTGAGAGATCATTAGAAGGGTCGCTCGTGAGACTTGGTGATTGAATGAGAGAGGGTGGACTGCAGGCTGCTGGCCCAATTTCTGACATAGGTGACAGAGTGGTAGATGGAGCCACCAGTGAAGGTAGAATACAGGAGGAAGATGCGGGAGTGGAGAGGCGGCTGCATGCAGGGAATAAGTGCAGTTTTGGACACGTGCAGTTTGACAGGCAGTTGCCACTGTGGTTGGTATACAGTAGAAGAGCCTCGCTCTAAACAGATCTGGAAGGTATTCCTGTGATCTCCAGGCTGAATGAGGGCAGTACTGTCTTTGGATGTTAAGTGAATAACAATCAGTGAATCAGGCTTTCCTCCTGTGTAAGCTACTATCGTGAGTCTGTTCTCGGAACGATGTTAACTCTAAAGTCTGTCTTTCATGCCTGAAAGCAGTAATCTTTCAGAAATGCCGTCGTGGTATTTTCTGTGCCTCAGACATATACACAATATCTAGCTGAGTCAGTCGGTTCAGCCAAATGGGTTAATCGATGTGGTTTACTATCAGCTGCTGGGCTGAACCTAATGGTAGCGGGACCACACAGCCAACTGCTTGAGTTAGTGGAGCGGGCACAGTCCGACAGTCATGCTTGTGTCACCCCCACTTCCTGAACCCCCTGACAGTGGGGCATCTCCACATGGCTTGAGCAGCAGGAATCCAAAGAATGGCAGACAGATTTCCAGGTTCAGATTGATGATTTCTTCAACATTTCCTGGAAATGAGAAGGAAGAGAGAAGTTTCAAGAAGCTGGGAGGGGGGAAGCGGGGGGCTGAGGCAAGCCCTCCCCTGGTGTCACCAGATCTCAGCTGTGTGCAGAGGCTCCCAGGGCAGAGGACTGGGAGAGAAGGAAGCCGTGGATTTGCAGTGCCCTGCTGAGGAGAAGCAACACGGGGGCAGTATGTAAGGAGTGGAGTCTCAGTTCCCTCTGCTTCGTTTTCTCGCCAGAAAGCAGAAATACTGAAAAATTGTCAGGGCTGGCGATGGCAAGTACCTGACACACATGCCCACCGCAGGCATGCATCCTGGCCCTCTCTCCACCCTGTCAAGGGCACTCCAGGGAGCTGCCTCCTACTGTGAGGGTAGAGTCCAGTAAGGCGTGGTGGGGATCAGAGCTGTTGGTTCTGGAGTCAGACGACCTAGGTTTATGTCACAGTTCTGGAATTGAGCCTCTGTTTCTTCATGTGTGAGATAGAACAATTATAAAAACTCTCTACCATGATTTATATCCCAGTTCTGCCATGTATAAGCCCCGTTACCTTAAATGATTGCCCTAAATGCTTGGCAGGTAAAGTGTCCATAGAAACTGCAAACCTCTCATCTTTTATTGACATCTCTGATATGGCATCAAGTGTGATATGCACTGATTTGATGAGGCTGATCTTCCAGAGAACTATGAGACCCAGAGATTTGGGGAGGATGAGGAGCAGGGATGGGAGAAGATATTCATCTGGTTCAGGTTTAGGAGAAGGCCCGAGTCTCTAGCTAAGGAAATAGAAGATACTTCTCCTAAAACTGAACTAGGTGAATATCTTCTCCCAAGAGAGCTGTAGGAAGAGACTTAACAGTTGTAAAGGGCTTTGAGAGGCAGAGTAAGTGATACTGTCATTATCTGTCCTTTACCTCCTCGGCCTCCTGAACAGAACCAGAAAGTAATCCCCAGGCAGCCGCTATCTCAAGACAGACTGCTCGGTGGTGGGAGTGCCTGATGGGAGGTGCCTCTCTCAGGAAAACAGGGATTGGCTTGAGAAAATGTTTTTAATAAATGTTATAATACACTCAACAGTGCATTTTTTGTTCATACCACTGGGGTCCAATCTGAGAGTTCACCAACCCCCAGTTTCTCCTTTTCTCCAGCATTTGGTGTCTACGGCTCACTAACTGCAACCCCCATCAGAGTGGGGGTTAGGGGGATGAGGGGTGCCAGAACTTTGAGAGAAATGTTGCTGGTTTCCAAGAGAGTTGGTGAAGGGTATTTTGAAACAGGGGATAGGAGGCTTAATGTTGTTCTAAATTATCTCTGGATTATATTTTGCTCTATTTTTCTTCCTGTTAACTCAGATATTGAGAAAACTGACTAGGCGATTTTGAATTTCTCTTTCAAGTAAGTAATCAAATAAGCAGATGTGTTCGGAATGATTATCTGCAATAACAATGCCTTCCATTTTTGTGGTGTTACAGTTTATGAGGCACTTTCCTGTTGCACTTTGTGTAGCAGTGTAGGTCTGTGGCCAGTCCCCTCTCCTGATTCCGATCTGCAAATGTCTGGAATGCAGCTGAGAAAGTATCGAGTCTAAAGGTCCTGGTTACAGACCCAGTCCTACCATCAACTAACTCACTTGAAGATTTGAGGCAAATCTCTGGGCCTTCTATTTCCTCATGGACTAATGTCTGCTTCGAACTCCAATATTTTATAATTTTAAGTCTAGTTTGCCTTTCTCTGGAGCCTCAGAATACACAGAATAAGGAACACAGGTGTTTCTTTCCACCATAAGACACTGTACCATTGCAGTGACTTTTTTTCTATACTGTTAATCTCCCAACTCATTCAAGCTGGTCTCTCCAATCTAACAAGCAGGCGCCTTCTCTCCTGTTGACTTCTTGAGGGCTGGCAAGTCCTGACTCTGGGTCTGATGATCCATGATTCCAAACCAGTGTTTGAGGACACAAGTGGGACACACTTCTGCAGAAGCCACTTCTGCCTTCAGTCTTCTGACCAGCTCTCATAAATCAGAGGAAGAAAATGGTGGGCCTTTGTTGCTGCTAGAGAATAAGCAGGACTGTGAAGAGCCTACTCTGTGTGGAGGAGGCAACCAGAGTTTAAGGACCATCTTTTCCAAGCTGTACATTCCAGGTACTAGAGTACTTGATATTTATGGAACATGGGGATGCAATCATTTATCAAGTATTTTGTCTGGCAGCGAGGTGAGCTGTATCATTGTTGTGAGATGAGGAAACTCACAGAGCACTTCAGGGCACAAAGATTAGCCGTTATACTCACCGGTATAAAAATTGCATTTTATGTCAAGCTTCAGTGCTATCAAAATTGCCCAGAGCCCATTCCCTAGGCCAAGAATGTTCACAACATTATGCCCAATCAAGAGATATGCTCAAGAAGCTTTAAAACCAAAAGAAGGATTAAAAACCCCGAAACTAGATAAAAGAAGACATTCCCCAGATGAATTAAGACAAGGGAGGGAAAGACACTCCTTTCTCCCCTCTCTGTTTCATATCAAAGATTTAAAGGTAAATTTAGGAGCAGTGGGTTGAAAGGCACACTCACGATTTGAATTTCAAGACTGAGTTTCTGTCTCCAAAGAGGGCAACTCCATTCTTGTACCCAGAGAGACTGCTCCGGTTTTCCAACAATGATTTCAGGCCAGAGAGAAGACAGCGTGTTATCAGCGAGAGAGTTCTTATTCAGAACCTTGTAAGATGAGGCTCACTTATGCCGAATGAGAGTAGGTGTAGTCAGTTGCTGCCCTCGCACCCTGAAAAGATGGTTCCCGCTTTTAGATGCATTGCATCTCTTGAAATTCCATCTTTAAAGCAAGCAAGGCAAAACCCCAGCGACTGGAAGCCTGCTGCTGTCTTCAGCCGGTTGATGAATGTGAAGATAAAGGCATCTAGAAGGAAATGAGGAGCAAGAGTTGTCTTTGTTTTTATTTATTTATTTTTATCTTCTCAGTCTTGCTTTTGTAAGGCAAATGAAGTAGTCATGTAAGCAGAGCTAAGATTCAGTAAACTTTGTAAGTTCTGGCATTGCAATGCTTTACACAAGACAGCGGATGGTGAAAGAGCAAGTTGCGTTTGCCGAGTGCTTTACGATGTGAGGTTGCACTTGTGGTAGGTACATGGGTAACTCCAAGGCTAATGGGCAGAAGCAGCACAAGACCTAGCCTGTGACAATTGAGTTCACAGTTTTTTCAGATTCATTTTTTTGTCTCCAGAAAAAGAGAGCTGTATGGTCAGAAAGTGACCCACTCACTGTAAATCTGAGCACAACTAGTGGCTTTCCTCTTGATGGCCTAAACTTGTTGTTGAAGAAAATTAAAGCAGGATTGAGGACAAATCAACCCAAAAGTGACTTTTAAAAAGATCCAACCACTTGCAGAGGGAGAGAGCGTACCTAGGGATATAAAGTGGAGTGGAGGAAACGAGGATGGGGAGGGGGGTGTGGATAATTGGGTGGGGGACACAGGGTATAGTCACAATTTGTGGTAATGGCTGCCTGTATGGATCTGACCATCACATGTTGGGCACAAGTGGTGACAATGAGCTCTGTATCTCAGGAATATCCATAACTAATAAAAAATAAATAAATAAATAAGTTCTAACCATGTAGCAGAAACCATGTAGAATAGAGAGTTCTGTAAGATTTTTTTTAAAAAAAAGTTGTGGGCTTTTTTTGTTTGTTTCTTTGTTGTTTTACTCATGCATTAAAGAAATTTACATAGTCCAAAATCCAAAAGTACAAAAGGATATAAAAAGAAACTCACCCCTCTCGCCCAGGGATCCAGTTTACCTTGTTACTTGTTCCTTGTACACCTTTAGAGTTAATTTTATGAGTATAAAAATAAATACATACTTATTCTTTTTTTGCCCTTTTGTACACAAATGATGGTATACACAGCCCACTTTACACCTTGCTTTTTTCACTTTGCAATATATCTTGGGTACCTTATTAGCACATAGAGGGTCTCCTCATTCTCTCGGGGAGCTGTGTTGTATGGGTGTACCATAATGTATTCAAGCAATTCCCAATTGATGGACACTTAAGTTGTTTCCAGCCTTTAAGTATTATTAGAAAACATGGTACAATGAATAATGTTGCACAAAAGTTATTTTACCCAGGTAAAGTATATCTGTGGGATACATCCCTAGACATGAAATTGCTGGGTCTAAAGGAATACACATTAGTGATTTTGATAAATATTGCTAATTTGTACCCTATAGAGGTTGTAGTAATTTGCTTTTCCAAACTGTGGGATTTAAGAAAGGGTTAGCCTTGCTTCTGCCACTGCCAGACAAGGATGATTAGACTTTGCAGTTTGTGCGGGGTGGCCAGATAGACCAACTAAAGAAACTCAGAAAATAGGTACATTGGGGAAAAAAATGTAGCTTTGAGATAGAATTAAGCAGATGCAGGTATCCCAGCTCTCTGTTTCCAAAGTCAGGATTTAATTCAGATAAGATACCCAAAGCTTTCGTTTGTATGGTACATTTGACTCTCAAAGCACTTTCACATCCCTTGCCATCTATGATCTCCACAAGCTGTAAAGGAGATGAAATAGGATTTCGGGGGCCGGCCCGGTGGTGCACTGCTACAGTGCGCCGCTTGGGAAGCGTGGCGGCACTCCCGCCAAGGGTTCGGATCCCACATACAGACCGGCCGCTCACTGGCTGAGCGAGGTGCGGGAGCAACACCGAGGGTTGCGATCCCGTTGCCAGTCCCGGTCCGGTACGGGCGCAACACTGAGGGTTGCGATCCGTTGCCGGTCACGAAAAAAAAACAAAAAGAAAAAAAAAAAAAGAAATAGGATTTTGGTTTTTATTCCTCCCTCTGAACCATTCCCCTTTTCCCACCACCAATTTAACAGAAAAAGTTTAGAAATCAAAACTCTGAGTGACTTGTCAAGGGCACTTAGAAATAAGAAATAGTTGGAAATAAGACTATGGAAACCAGGTCCCTGCTTCCCAGGCCAGCCTCAGCTCTTTTAGGTACAATTTTAGATGATGCATCCTGCCTGTAAATATTCCCCAAAACACTGGTTCTGATAACCTGAGGATCTGAGCACAAAAGGATCTCCAATGGATTCTAGGGCAGAACATAAAATCAGGAAATAGGAGTAAGCTCGATCGCACCAGAGACATGTATGTGAGCAGAACAGAGGCTCTGTGAAGAGAACAGAAGAGGGAATAGGTGGTAAATGGGGCATCCTTGATATGCATGGGTCAATGACACAAACAAAGACACAGCGGGGAACGTGGAAAATTTTAAGTATATTTCATTTCCAGCTTCTACCCACTCACAGTGATATGTTTTGTAGGGTTTTTTTTGTTTGTTTTGTTTTGTTTTTTCCAGAGAGTAATGTAACAGGTTTTGATGACTTTAGTTGCTATTTCTAGAACAGAAGGTTTTTTCTAAATGACAGTGGATTGGACATTTAAAAGAACTGTAGAATTATTTGTAAATTGCGTTACCGTTTCACACAGCCTTTGCTAGTGCAGTTTCAGGAAGAGAGCACCAAGCTTTTTTCAGAACTCCTACCTAGGTTCTTCCAAAATAGTTGCCTCTCATGGTCACCACGTGCCATCTGTGTATGCACCCTACTTGGTTGTCAGTCACCCAGGGCTGGTTCATCTGGGCACCACTGGTGGAACAAGGATGGAGCAGGTGGTTCCCACCTCCAGCAATGGGAAATACCAAAGGACAAAAGAGTGAGGCAGGCCAGGGCCTAAATCTCTGAAGCATATGAGAACAGAGGAGTGGAGGGAGGGTTGAGAGGTTGCCTGCAGCACAGAGTGACTTCTCACCAAGAAATGCCTGGAAACTTGGGCTGAAGCAAAAGACCAGGGACCAGCAGAACTCTTGGCCAGGTAAATTCACCATTATTATCCCCTTGCCCTCTTTGTAAAAATAAGCTGATGGAAATTTATGTCTACCAGCTTCAACAGGCTAGCATGAGACAGGCTTATGACTTCTCCAAACTGGACCAAGTCCTGAAACAGAAACTTTTATTCCATCTCTCAAATAAGTATTTACTGCAAACCTGCCATAATAACTGTAATGGCCAAGTTGATAAATTGTTTTTGACTCATTAAATGCTTTCATATGCTTTATCAAGGAGTTTAGAATTTATTAGAGGAAACAAGATGCGTCATATAAAGCAGGCGAGATTTATAGTGCTTTTGGTTTACGTGGTTCTCTTAAACTCAGGACATTTAGCTGAGAATATTAAAGTACAAGAGGATCTTAGATAATGCCTGTTCCAATCTATTTCTCCCATTTTGCAGATTTTAAAAAAAGAAAGAAAGAAAGAAAAAAGAAGCCCAAAGAGATTATGTGATTTGAAGGTATGGAAACAGGCAGATCTAAGTTTGAAACCCCATTCTGCCACATCACATACTGCAATGTAACCTTGGACAAATGTCTTATTCTTTCTAGGCCTTAAACTCTTCATTAATGACATAATGACATTAAATCCTATAGGTTTGAAGTGAAGATTAAATCATTTGTATAAAGAATCGGTTAGCCTCATTTACTGGCAGAATCAGTCCCAGAACCCTCATCTCTAAGTCTGAGTCCATGATCTTTCTACAGCCTCACATCTGCTCTTCCTCCTCAAAAAACCTACCTGTGAGAGAATTAGGGATCAGGAACTATCATTCCTCTTTTGTGAATCTAGAAACCTAAGCATATGAGAAATCATAGTTTAGTTACAATCCAATTTCACAGATCCTGTGAGAGAAATCGCAGTGTTTCAAATGGAGGGAACTATCATTCCTCTTTTGTGAATCTAGAAACCTAAGCATATGAGAAATCATAGTTTAGTCACAATCCAATTTCACAGATCCTGTGAGAGAAATCGCAGTGTTTCAAATGGAAGGATGCTCTTTGGGGTAGGCTACTGCACTCATGGGGTGCAGTGGGAGTAGGATTTACTTGGGAGCACAGAGCAAAGAGGTTCCTGCATTCAGGAAGCATGTTCAACACCAGCTGGGGGACAGGCACTGGGGGACACTGGTCATCTAAAAGAGACTAAGTCACATTATTTGTTATCCATTCTGCAATACATTAAGCACCTACTTTGTGCAAGAACTGTTTTAAGGACTTAATATATATCAGTGAACAAACTGACAAAAAAAAAAAACCAAAAACCCTGATCTTGTGGAGTGTACATTTTAGCAGCAGAGACAATAATAAATAAGCATAATAAATTAGAAAATTATTTTGTATTTTGGAAGGTGATAAGGGCTATCAAAACAAATAAGACTGACTAAGGGAGAACAAAGTTCAGGGTAGGCCTCATTAAGAAGGTGACATTTGAACTAGGTCTTAAAGAAAGTAAACCTTGTGGCTATCTGGGAAAAGTCAGTGCAAGGACCATGAAGTGGGGTCATGTCTAAGGTGATGGAGGAACAACGAGGAGACGAATGTGGAAACAGAGGTGAGGGGAGCAGAGTAGGAGCTGGTCTGTGAGGTGTGCTGGAGCTGGGGAGCGGCTCAGGTGCTGCCATTGCATGGCTTTAGGCTTTGCTCCACTTGAGATGGGAGCGAGTGGAGGGAGCAGAGGAGTGAAATCCTGACTGAGGTGTTAAAAGGGTCCTGCTAAGCATTATGTTGAGAATAGGCTGTAGGGAGTGAAGTGGAAGCCAGGAAACCAGTTTGAAGACTACTGCGTAATCCAGGCAAAAAGGAGAGTGACCTTTAGATCTTGGAGCCTTCTTCATTTACAAATTATAAAAAACAAATTGAGGCATAAGAGGCAAAGGAAGGACTTATCCAGCGCCATGTGGAGAGTTAATGGCAGGGCTAGGACTAGAATCCCAGCATCATCCATTCACCAAATATCTGTAGAGCATCTTCTCTATGAAGATAGAAGCAGCTTGGGGAGGAGGCCCAGCAACCTTTGTATGTTAGGTAGACCCTTAACTGCCATATGTAACTCACTCATTGAGTGTGGGTGGGACTTGGGACTCACGTCTAACCAACAGAATATGGCAAAGTGGATGGGCTCTCGCTCCTGTGATTATATTACATTGTACATCACATTGTGTTATCTTGAGACATATTAGTGCTGGTGTTTTTTGTTTGTTTGTTTGTTTGTTTTGTTTTGCTACATAAATGCAAAGATCCTAACTGGGAAATAGTAGCATTTGTCACATAAAACCAGTGGTGTGCTATGAATAAAAATATTTGATACTATTATTTTCCTTGAGCCATCTTACATACAAGCGGACAGCATGGTCCTCTTTCTGGCTAAAGATCTGCAGGCAGAGCCTTTTCTGGGTAGGAGTTTGAATGTCCTCTGGCTGGTTTGCAGTGTAAATGCTGGAGGAGCTAGTTGGCTCCTCTGGGTGTGCGCTTGGTAGTTTTCTTATGGTTGGCCTCAGAATGTGGAGTCTTTCTCTCAAGATCAATGTTTCTATTACTTACAGATTTCCTTTTGGCATCTGAGCTCCTTTGGGGCAACACCTCTTCTTTTGGAGGATTTTGCATTGTGAGTAATAACTCTAGAAGGCTTTGGTCTGCCAATCTGTTCATAAGTTTGTAGATGGAGAAAAAACTTTAGTAAAATTTCAAACTCCAACATTTATTGAAAGTTAAATTGGGTGACTTGGTCTAAATTTTACTTCAAATTGTGCCTCATCCTTTTACTCTTAAATATTTTTTGGCATATTAATATTTCAATAGTTTTATCAGATAAAATATGGACCAAGTTCTTAAAATAAGTCTTAAGCTTTTATTTGGTTGTGCATGTTTGGCCTTAAAAAGCAAGTCCATGATGTATTCTTTCTGAGGCACCATTGTGCACATTGTATCTTAGTTTAGAAAGTGAGATGATATTTAATCTTCCAAAGAAGCGTTTGTTGTACAGCCTCCCCAGGGAAAACACTGAACCCCTGAAGGACTTTCTTCTTGAGCTTTCCACATTAGGAGAGATGTGTTTTTTAAGCAAAAATGCATCTTTGTTCATAGCATTCAACCAGCACGGTTAATTTTGATTATCTCAAATATTCTAGTTAAGATATTTCCTAGATTCTAGAAATCTTGTTAAAATAATAAAACAGAAATACTATAAGACTGTTGACCAAGAGTGAGCAATCTGAAGTTTGTTACAGCTTTACAAATATTTCTGGGAAGTTATCCTGATTTTTATTGTTATTTTTGCAGAGTAATCAATAATAAAGGATCCTTTTTTTTGCACTGAGGATCTGGTGGTCATAAATCTTTTTATTAGTTCTGGAACAATCAATACACCGCAAATAAGTGCTCATTAATGAAGCTCAGTTTTGCAGAGACTGAGCTGCTCTTCCAAAAGGAAACAGGACTCCTAAGACCTTGTCCTGCTACCTCTCCTTGGTAGGAAGGGCAGAATGAAGAGGGCTCTTGAGAAGTCTATGCATCAGCCTGTGAGAATGCTTTGCAGGGGAGGCTTTTTTCATTGCAGGTCTAGAATGTTGTCAGAACCCTCAACTGTTTACCAAGAAAAGCAGTGTTTGCATTCAGAGCATTTCCTCTTGATTTGATGCTAATAGCTAGCTGATCCTACCACTGGCTTCACCTTTAAGGCTGCTTGTTAAAGCAGAAAACTGAAGAAAAATGTCTTTTATTTATTTATTTAGAAATGAATTGAAAAAGATGTTGACTTTATTAAGTAAAATCAACAAAACCTTTCCTCAACTTCAGCTCTAGATTTAGTTAACCTAATTCAAAATAGAACAAAAAAGTAGGCAAAATATTGCATATTAACTTAGGCTCCTAAAGTACTGTAGAAAGTATAGTGGGTGAGTCTGGACACTGCAGCTGGACAGCCTGGATGTGAAATGAACCTCAGCCACTCATCGTGGCCTTGGACAAGCAGCTTGACACCTCCAAGCCCTCTGTGGCTCCAACCTGTACCAGCCATGTGGTTTTGGCAATTTACCTACCCTCTCAATGACTCTGGATCCTCACCTGTGAGATATGAATAATGATAGCCCTGGCCTCAATTTGTGAGCCAGTGTGCTCGTGAGTACATGGCACCTGCCCTGTGCCCAGTGAGTATTAACTGCTATTGTTAAGGATGCAAACCCTGAAACATATTTTTATTTAATGTCTTTTCCACCTTTATTACTGATGGTTTCCAATGATTAAAATGTGTGCAGTGGAGGAAAAAGGCAGGCTATTTTAATGAGTAAATTGTACATAAGTTTAGTTCAATCATTCCATAAAAAGGGATTGGTGTAACCATTTTAAACAGTGACATGGTACTAATAGTATTTTGAGGTCCTTGACAAGTAAGAGGACCTGTAAAGGGTTTATTTTTAGCATATCCAAGATTATTACTCAAGGGCATGCAAGATGTTGGAGTTGGAGATGCTGAAGACAAGGAGACAGGCTCATTTGACAACTATCCTCAGGCCCAGGCTTCAAGGAAATGTTTATGTTTAAAGTGCATTTCAAGTGTAGTAGAAAGAGCACTAGGCTTTGTTTAGAATCCCTCAGGTCAACAGTTTATTAGCTGCATAAGCTTAAGCAAGTTAACTTCTGAGCACCTGGTTATTCATCTTTAAAACAGACATAATAATATTTATGTCATAAATTTGTGATAAGGATTAAATGCCACCTTAACACATAGTAAGGCCTCAATAATACTCCCCTTCCACAACATAATCTCTTTCCCAACAGTAGAAATGGCTCACTTGATAAACTCAGAGATGGAAAACTGATCAAAGCACAGACAGGGCAAAAATGATTCAAAATGTCCCTGCCATCTACTGTCAACTCTAAACAACTCCACTCTTCAAGACATTTGACCTACAACTATTCCTTATTAAAAAAAAAAAAAAGTCTCCTCACTGCTGTTCCTACTATAAAGAAGAGCTTTTAGAAAATGTGAGTTCTGTATTGGAGAATGTAAAGAAACTGGGACACGTCCCAGAGTAGCTGATGCCAGGACTGCACTTCCAAGCAAGACCAGCTTGTTGACTGCAAGGAGACACACAAAAAATCACCACCTCTTGAGACTTTGCCTCCCTGACTGTCTTGCTGCTGTTCTGTTAGATATCTATTTGTCAGGTTGGCGAGTTAAGGGACTTTGTCATTTACACATGGCCCAGAATTTATTCACTGAGTTGCCTTGCTTTTGCTCCTGACACCTAAATGAAAATTGGTTGCACTGAGTAAATGCGGGTTTGATGGGGAAAGAGGAGAGAAAGTAACAGAACACCCAGAAAGAGAAAGAGGCTGGATACAGCTGAGGTAGTTGTACAAGGGGAAGAAGAATCAGTGTTGGTACTGGGCAGACTTTGGGAGATGAAGTCAAATGCACCCAGGATTTAGAAAGATATTGCTTCCGTCATCAACACTGGTTGGTCTCTTGCTCTTAGAACCTATATCATTAGTAGAGCAGCTATTCTATCAATTATTTATAAATTATTAATTAAATAAGTTTTCTGGACTAGTCGGGATTTTACCCTCCCTTGGAAATATTGTTGTGTATAAGTAAATACATTTCTGATAACAAACAGCCAACTTAAATATGAACTTGTTAAAACCAAGCCTGGTCTGAGGTTGTTATTTGAGGGATATCTAAAATTCCTAACAGCTTAGTATGTTCAAATTCCAGACGTCCAAATGAGTTTCTTGTGTTTACTGTGCACATTTTTTGTTGTAATTGAATGACAAATGTTTAAATGCATTTAAATAAAGAAAACATATAATCAATTCCAGTAATATTGCATTTGATGGACATAAAACAAATTATTTTTTGAATTTGTTATAAGAAGTACTTATCAATGAGTGGCGTGGCTTTTATATTAAAAAGCAGGGAAGAACCTGATATAACCAAAGCCTTTT
>NW_007726984.1:371435-408369 GCF_000696425.1 Galeopterus variegatus | reverse complement strand
GCTCAGCCAGTGAGCGGGAACCGGTCTGTATGTGGGATCCGAACCCTCGGCGGGAGCGCCACCGCACTCCCAAGCAGCGCACTGTAGCAGTGCGCCACCGGGCCGGCCCAAAACATTAGTATATTTTTAAAGTGATAATATAAGGCAAGAAAATTAGAAAAATAGTTATAGCAAATATTTTATACATAGGCAAAGGGTAATTATCTTGATTATATAAAGAACATACACAAAACATGTACACACATACACATACATAAACTCAAACTATTAGGGTCTAGTAGATGCTTGGAGAAAATACAATTAGGAGAAATGGTCAACATCATTAGATATTAAGTAAACACAAAAGAAAATAAAAATATATACTATTTACTCATCACATTAGCAAATTTTGCTTGTTTTAACAATCTTTTTATAATAATTCTCTGCTCCTGGGGGTATAGTAAATAAAGCTTCATTCACTAGTAGAACATTAAACTGTTGGGCCAACCCATTGGAAAAGCAATTTGATAATAACATGGGTTGGGGTAGTCCTATCCGTTGAGGCACTGGATCCCTTTCTCTAAAACTACACTAAAATATAAGTAAATGTAAAACAGCCTTCACATATTTATCATGGTGTTCTTTATAAAAGTGAAAAATGCTATATCAACCTAAGTGTTCAACAACAGAGGAAGGATTAAGTAAATCCTGATACAATCAGGATGATCAGATAACATGAAACTTAAAAATGTTGTTTATGGTGACTGTATATGGAAAAGTATATTCTGTGTAATTTCCATATACTTAACTATGTGTTGGAACATTCTGGAAAGAACACACTGAAGCACTAACAGTGGTTGTCTTTGCTCTGCAGGAGAGGCAGGCAGTATGCAAGGTGATTAAGAACGTGGGATCTGAATTGAAACTGCTTGGGTTTAAATCCTAGCTCTGTCACTTAAGTATATTTGACTTTGGGCAAGTTTTAAGTTCATTGTGATTAGGTTTGTCCATCAGTAAATTGATGGTAAAATAGTACCTAGCTCCTGGGGTTGTTGTGACGATGAAATTTGCTAACACAGGTAAAGCATCAACAATGACGCCTGGCATATAGTACAAGTTTGGTAAGCATTAGCTACTTACTGTTTAAGTGGTTGAACCAATATGGGCAGGCTTTTGCCCCCACTTTTCTGCATTTTTCAAATCAACTTTTCTCTCGAGCTTATTACTGTTACATTGGGAAAAAAGCAATAAATATTTCCCTGAAGACTGAGAACTGAGTCAGCTGGATTTTCTAGTCACATAGATTGACTCCTGTTAGACTCTCACAGTATGTAGTCAAGGAATGGATACTTCATGGTTGCTGAGACCCAAGAAATAAAATTGGAGTTGCACTGACAATGAACTTCCTGCTGCGTTTCATAAGAGAAAAAGCCCATTTCAGAAGAAGCAAGGATATAGTTCAGTTTCTATAAAGAACTGCTTGCCTGCTTTGGAAAAACATGTGTCTACCCAGTGTTCATCCCTCCTGCTCTACCCACATCCCCAACCTCTAGCTTCAAGTTGACTGGGCATTTTCTTTTCTCTATAACTTACATGGACTTTTTTAAAAAATGAAATAACGTGTTTTAGTACTAATCGCAGGACAAAAATTATGAAAATATTTACAATACTAGAATAAGTAAATTTTCTTGGTTGAGGAAAGTAAATTAGGGAACGAGGAGAGGCAATAAATTCATTTAATACCTTTATTAATTTCTGGACATTTCAAAAGGTATCATGAATAAGTTGATTTACATATAAAGTTACCATTCTCAAAGTATACTTTAAAGTTCCAGGAGCACAAGAGAAATTAAGGAGGAAATTGCTTTCTCTTTGCCCTGTTTTCTCTCAAGTTTTCAGGGAAAAAAAATGGGGAAAAAGTCTATGCTTATTTGGGAATCTTCTCCTGCCAGCAACTAACAAGTCTGTACAATACAGTTGCCAAGGCAATGTCAAGACCATGTAGACAGAGGGAGAAAATGTGGTGCGCAGAGATGATGAAAATGGATTAGCAATGTGAACACGAGGGTTTTTTTAATTGGAAAAAAGTAAAATCACACTACACTTTATAAGTGGTAATGCTAGCAGTTCTAATAACATCTGTTGTTGTAAAGGAACGTCATTGTAATAGGGCCTTTTATTCCCATATCACCTTGATCATGAATGCATGATTTGTTTCCTAATTATGTCCCAATCTTGGTAACTCTGTACTGAGCCATGTCAAAATAGGTTCCACTGCATTCAAGTTAGACAAAGGAATTTTTTCATTTGCTCACACTAGAAACACTTTTTTCTATTAATTCTACTTGAAGCCCTGGCTTCAGCCAGACTCTTCCAGATAGTAACTGCAAAGATAGAGGCACCCCTTGCTCCCAAAGCAGCACAAATATTTGCTACTTGAGTAAATTTACTCTTGCCAGACACAGGCAACCACCAAATACATGCTCATTTTTCTAGGACTGTTGTTGCTTCAGTTTAAAAAAAAAGCCTCAATTTTTCTTTTTTTTATTTTGCCTTCAGGTACAATCCTTGGATTTACCACTTGAGTAAATTTACTCTTGCCAGACACAGGCAACCACCAAATACATGCTCATTTTTCTAGGACTGTTGTTGCTTCAGTTTTAAAAAAAAGCCTCAATTTTTCTTTTTTTTATTTTGCCTTCAGGTACAATCCTTGGATTTACCCTCCGGCCATACAAAATGAGCTACCGGGAAATCAAATACTTCTCCTTTCCCGGGGAACTTCTGATGAGGATGTTGCAGATGCTGGTCCTACCACTGATCATCTCCAGTCTTGTCACAGGTACCACATGCAGTTGTTTTGGTTTTTTTTAAGTGTGCTTCTTGCAAAAGATCGCTTAGAAAAACAAAAGCTTTAGGTTTCTGCTGGATGCATGCTCTGTTCTAGAAAAAAAAAAAAAGTCTCTTCAAAATGATGGAAAGGAGGCTTTAGTAATGCATGAATGATTGTAACTCTCGTATTTTACCAATCACAAGAGGAAACAGATTTAAACAGCCATGTAATCTGGTCCGCCTCACAATAGAAGAGGTGCCCTGCTAAACACCACACGACCAGCCTTCTCTGACCCCAGTGAAGTAGTTAACAACAGCGTACAACAGGTCTGTTTTCTCACCCTCTTATCCCACCCAGATAACATCTGGTTGGACAGCCTATTAGCTATTGATGCAAGAATGCTTGTTCTCAGAGCCACCAGGACTTGAGCGGGAGCCTTCTTGGAAGCCCTATCAAGAGGTAATGCCCACAACACACTCACCAACTCTGCTGCCACCAACACTGTGTCTTTTCCTGGTGTACCCGCATGATTGCATTTCCTTCTCCAGTTGCCTCCCATCCCCAATACCTTTTATGCTGGTGGGAGAATGGGGTGGGGGTGGGAGATTTTTCCATCTGAATATTTTGTCATTTGACACTTGGATTTTTAACAAATGGAAGTTTTGCAAGATAGGATCCTATTTTCTATGGCAGTGAGATAACAACTTACTCCTGCATGGTTGAAGAATCATTTGCATATGTGATTGGTGAATACAGACAGAGCCAAGAAGTTGCAGAAAAATGTTACTGTACATTCCTTCCTGCCCACTCTTCTCTTTCCCCACAGCACATCTCTGACTTGGAGAAGGAATTTCCATAGACACTGCCCCAGCAGGATGGTTTCTGGGTTTGTAGGTAAAGCCCAGAACTCAGGTATTACCGACCCTGTTCTCTTTTTCCCTTGGCTCACTGTCCCCCTTTCGGTGGACCACCCTGCCTCTGCGTGAGCTGGCTCTGAGCTTCTTTCCCCCTTCCAGGGAGTTCTCAAGGATATTTGTAATCTTTGTTCAAGATCTCTGTGTAATGAGAACTTCATAGTACAACTCAAAAGTCATGGGGCAACATTCTAACTATCACATGCTTTGGAGAGCTGGCCATTACTTGAACAAGAACTATGTCAGATTTTTTCCTCCATGCCTTGCAGATCTCTGCTGGCTTCCACTTGTCCAGGGCCTTAAACAAGTGATTGCATGTACCTGAGCTCCCACTGGAGATGAATTGCCCATAAAACAGTGCTATAGACAGGTTGATTGGGGTACTTGTTTGTGAAACCAAGCTGGTTCATTGCTGACTAGGGGTAATCATAGCAGCCACAATTTTTATTGCAGAAACCATATTAAAGCTGACACGAGGGCCCGTTCTCATTTTATTACCCATGTCTGCCATTTTCCTGGAATGCAAATTCTTTGCAGGAAGCACGTACAGAATGGAACCCACATCCACCAGTGTATTCAGTAGAGCAGTGTGAGTTCCTCTTCACTGTCCCTCCTGGCCGGGTGTCTGAACTGAGTACTTGCAGTTCTCCTGGACACAAACCGAGGGGTCCTGGGTTCCCTGATACTCTCTCTTCAAGGGTGAAACCAATGTTTAGATGTTTCTACTTTCTCATAATTGTGGTGAAAACCCACTGTGTTGCTCTTTAGAAGAGGAAAGCCCTCCTACGATACAGTTAGAGAAAGTGTTACTTTGCCTTACTAGCAGTCCCAGTTGACAGTTACCTTGAAGTGGAATTTCCTGGTGTTTTTAGTACTTAGTAATCAACTTTATTTAAGGAATAAGAGCTTTGGTTGAGGAATTTTGCAGACATATACTATGTTGCAATCCCTTTGTGTGGTTAAAAAGAAAATTTTGGTCAAACTTTGGAGACATTGTCAACATTTATAATATTCATGTTAAAGAGAAAGGAATCATAAGCTGCAAGCAGCAGACATAAAATGAACTTGTATAGTGTAACCTAATTGCAAAGTGGGAATGCTCCCAGGTGGGACCATTAACAGAGTCTTAGCTCTTATCCAGGACTGTGTTAAGACAAGGAGTTGAGGGGCATAATTTAGCTTACCAAAGATCTTTTTAAGGTGTTAGTCTCTCAAAGGGGTGATTTCCAGGATGCACAGTCATTTAGATACTTACGATCAAGTAGAATGAGTGACTGATTCAATAAAAATTTCCTTCATGGTTTTGGGTACAATGAATCCAAACCAAAGGGTCAGCATGACCAGCCCAGTGGGTGGGAATGGGGAGGGGTGAACTTTTGTAAATTACACAGACCCCTGAAGGATCCCTGTGTGTGTTGGGAGGCATTACTGAAGAATGTGTTGCCCAAGGAGGGAGCAAAGTTAGGCTCTTTTATTTCAAAATAGAAAAGCAGTCTCAAATGGCTCCAGTGGCCAGGTGGGTGACATATATACGCAAATATAAAGCTGCCCTTTCAGGCTACTTTTGTTTTCCTACTTTGATAGAGGCATGGATACAAAGAATTATTGAACAGAAATATCTCTGTTCAACAGGGGAAGTGACAGGGACAAATGTGATAAGTGAAGAGTGACCAACTGCAGAGTAATGTGGACAAAAGGGAGACAAGGAGACTATTGGGATGTGAAAAGATTGCTCAGCTCCAGCCAGTCATTGCTATGTGTCAACAAGGAACCAATCTTCCCATTTTTCAAGAGAACCCAGAAATCCAAATTTTTTAAGAACCTCCAGATTTTTAAATGTGGATAAAATTCACAAAACAAAACATGGCAAGCCAAGCAAAACAACTCTGCAGGCTCAATCCAACCTTTGGGTTACCAATATGGGAACTCAGGTTTGAACGTTGGGGCTCTTAGAGATGGGAAGTGCATGGCTAACCTTGTGTGCCCATCAAGCTGTCACTGGGTTTCATGTGTCGCCTCACTCAGCTGTTGCCAAAGCTTAACTCACAACGTGGAATTGGCTATTGAGCACCACGGTTATTTTCTAATAAAAAAAATGACTATTGGAAAGCCTCTTCTCTCCATCTTCTGGGTTTAACCATATCGTGTGGTAGCTGTTCCCAGTGTTTTTTGCACCAGACAGGAACACCTGAGCAAGAACTCAGAGGTTACACCCCCATAGAAAGTATTTCTCAGTGGGAAAATGTTTCACAGACTTAGTGCTCCTAAGTTCAAAAGCACCAGGGTCTGTGCCCATAGAAAAGGAACTGCCTGAAATCATTATTGCAATTCTTGGACTAGGCATTTTGTTTTGGAAGATTCTAGGAAACATGCTGTACATTTAATTGCACTGAAGTCACATTTATACTCTGAGAAATCTAAGTCAGATTTTTGTACTTGAAACATCCCATGTTTGTGAATTGTGGCTCTAAAGCCCTTGTAAGCCATGTTTTCCTTTTCCTGAATTTGAAATTCCAATCTTTCCAAACGTCCTTGGTGTGTATTAGCATTCCAGAAGCTTCCAGAAAGAAGCTGGGAGAAAGCCCAATGGCTAGATTTGGACTCAAGTACCTGTTTTCTTGAACAAGAAAAATATGTCTGTGCCAACACACCACACAATAAAATAGGAGTGTCTTTCCAAACGTCCTTGGTGTGTATTAGCATTCCAGAAGCTTCCAGAAAGAAGCTGGGAGAAAGCCCAATGGCTAGATTTGGACTCAAGAACCTGTTTTCTTGAACAAGAAAAATATGTCTGTGCCAACACACCACACAATAAAATAGGAGTTTGCCTCCAGTTTCTATTGATTTGGTCAGGATATGCAGCCAAACTAGATATTTCATGCCAGAAATATGAATTGGTTTGGCTGGCTTAGCCTGATTAAATTCACTGGATAACAATTAAGTGCCATATCTGGTTGTGCTGTGTAGACCTAACTATCACTTCCTCCTTATTTCTGAATTTTTTTAGAAAACTGGCGTGTTCTTTTCTCATTCTAACTGTACATTCCCCCTCAATCATGTACCTCAGAAGAAATCTTTGGTGTCACCCCAGTTTTCTGGAAGGGGGAGCATAACTGTTGACAGACAGTCTCTGTGGATTTGAGCATATTATCAGTAAAAAAAGGTGAGAGAGTTTGTCTACTGCAACAGCAGGCACGGCAGCAGTGTCTGGGGTCTCAAGCCAGGCATACTGGAGGTAGATTATAAAATGGATAAAGTACATTCATTCAATAATTCATTCATTCACAGCTATCTTTTGAGCTCTTACTATGTCAGACACTGAGGTAGGCACAGTTCACAGCTATCTTTTGAGCTCTTACTATGTCAGACACTGAGGTAGGCACAGTTGTATTCATGAGGGTACGTGAATACAAAGATACAGTCCGCAGGAAGATGCATGTTGGGTACAAAGAAAGAAGCTTCCTCGTGTCCCTTAACTCGTGCAGCAGATGTTGGCTGTACACCAGAGCCATGGCCATGAGTAGTCTAAAATATTAAAGTAGTTTAAAATATTAAAGTTCTCTTAAGTGATTCTGGCTCTCATTTCATGCAGCAGATGTTGGCTGTACACCAGAGCCATGGCCATGAGTAATCTAAAATATTAAAGTAGTTTAAAATATTAAAGTTCTCTTAAGTGATTCTGGCTCTCATTTCTTCAAGCCTTTAACAAACCCTTCACATGCCCAAGAATTAAGAGATGTCTAATTCATTTTATGCTTTCTTGTGTTAAATGGAATGAAAAAATTTTTGCTCACTCTTAATGTAACTGTCATTTCAGGCTGGTTCTTTGTACTCCCAATAAGGAAGAGACAATCATATTTTTAAGAACATGATCCCAAATCTGATTTTTATAGAGTGATGGGATCTTCATCCCAAAGTCAACTAACCCAGAATTTTCCAACATAGGTGCCATCCCTATTTTCATTTACTTAAATTTTTCTTTAAATCAACATACTTTTCTTACAATACCTAAAATAATGATCAAAAATGAAAACCTCCTATTACTTGCCTTGTGAAGATAATAAATTACAATTTTATGAAATTCCAAATTGATACAGTTGCCTAACAAAGACTCTGAGAGCCTGAGATCCACATTGTCATAGGTATAAAAAAGAGGGGGGATTAGCAAATGTTAACAAGGTGTTAAAGACACATGAGCACCAAAATAAGACTTTGTCTTTCAAAGAATTGAAAGAGAACTGAAAAGAATGACTCTCTTACTATGTGATGTAATATCGACTAAGGAAAGTCTTCTGTACCACCATAACAGCTTGGGAAGCACTGATCTAGTCCAACCACCCCTGCCATATCCTTTCCAAGTGACTGTCCAGCTTCTGCCTGAATATTTCCAAGGACAAGAGATGTTTGGAACCCATTTGATCTTGGAAAACTAACAATTCTCTTTTTGTATCCAAAATAAAACAAACAAATAAAAATACCAGAAAAAACAAAACCAAATAACTGTCTGACTGTGATTTCCTCTCCATGTGACAAGCCCTGTGATGTATCCCTTATTATTTGGGAAACATCCTTTCAAATCTATAGACCGATGAATTCAGGGGAACGTGGGACTTAATGATAGTTGAAGCCAACAAGCTGGAATCACCAGGAAAGGGAACTGAGGAAATAAAGAAAGCAAAAAGAGTAAATATTGTACCTCAGAGTATGGCCCTTTGGGTTCAGAGAAATGACAGTTACATTAAGAGTGAACAGAAGTTTTGTCATTTCATTTAACACAAGAGGGCAAAAAATGAGCTAGACAATTCTGAATTCTTGGGCATGTGAAGGGCTTGTTAGGGGCATGACAAAATGAGAACTTTAATATTTTAAACTCCTCATTGCCATGGCTCTGGCGTATAGTTGAGGCATGTTTGAATACACTGGACACTTACAGACCAGAAAAAGGGCTGGAGATTTCTCCACCCACTCCTCACATTGTATTTGAGGGAAAAAGTGTCTATCTTGGGCGGGGAGGAGTTTCTTTAGGCTTCCCTTTCATTCTCTGTGTAATGGAGGAAATAACGGTACCTGTCCATAGGGTTGTGAGAATTTATGCCCTGCACATAGTGTGTGCTCAATTCATGGTAGCTATTGACAATAAGGGTCTCGGTAGCAAGAGCTGTCCTCTGGCAGTTCACATTGTATAAGTGAAAATTCTAGAGCAAGCAGAGAGAGCTTCAGTCCAGGAGCACTTAACAAAGGCTCTAGATTCCATGAGTCTCATTTGTCTGTGATCCTTGTAGCAACCACTTTCCTATTAAGGTAAATTAAAGAAACCATAAAGTTGATCCAGTAACAATATGGGAGCCAGAGAGAATTCCTTCCTCACCACTGGTGGGGATTTGTTTCTGCCCTGCAGCTTGGGATCCTATTGCCTTATCACAGCTGCATAATTCTAAATATTATCTTTGGTTATACAATTGCCCAGTCGTCCCTGAGAAACTCAGCCCCAGTGTGTAGCACCCTGGATTCCACGGGGCAGCAAATTCCACATGCTGCTCACACGCTGTGAGCAGAGCCTTTCCAGCTAACTAAAACTTGAGACAAACTGCGTCTCTGTCTCAACACTCAAACACACTTCATGGCAGCCTGGAAACAAGCCAGCTGTAAAGAAGCTTCAGCACAGTTCATTAGAAGCCACCGGGCTGGTACTGCTTTGTTGCCTCTCAAGGGCTGTTCACTAACAGGTGGGAAGAGAGTCTAAGCAATGCCCATCTAGAGGGAGGTCATAGGGTATAATGGGAAAAACCATCTGTGGGGTACAGCAGTCCCTGGCTTTTTTGCATCATGTAGAAAGGAAATCTGTATAATAAAATGCCTTTTTTTTCCCCCCATGAATTGGGTTTCAGAGAGATATGCACAAAGTCAATTAAGTCTAGTAATCCCAGANAGACAATTCTGAATTCTTGGGCATGTGAAGGGCTTGTTAGGGGCATGACAAAATGAGAACTTTAATATTTTAAACTCCTCATTGCCATGGCTCTGGCGTATAGTTGAGGCATGTTTGAATACACTGGACACTTACAGACCAGAAAAAGGGCTGGAGATTTCTCCACCCACTCCTCACATTGTATTTGAGGGAAAAAGTGTCTATCTTGGGCGGGGAGGAGTTTCTTTAGGCTTCCCTTTCATTCTCTGTGTAATGGAGGAAATAACGGTACCTGTCCATAGGGTTATGAGAATTTATGCCCTGCACATAGTGTGTGCTCAATTCATGGTAGCTATTGACAATAAGGGTCTCAGTAGCAAGAGCTGTCCTCTGGCAGTTCACATTGTATAAGTGAACATTCTAGAGCAAGCAGAGAGAGCTTCAGTCCAGGAGCACTTAACAAAGGCTCTAGATTCCATGAGTCTCATTTGTCTGTGATCCTTGTAGCAACCACTTTCCTATTAAGGTAAATTAAAGAAACCATAAAGTTGATCCAGTAACAATATGGGAGCCAGAGAGAATTCCTTCCTCACCACTGGTGGGGATTTGTTTCTGCCCTGCAGCTTGGGATCCTATTGCCTTATCACAGCTGCATAATTCTAAATATTATCTTTGGTTATACAATTGCCCAGTCGTCCCTGAGAAACTCAGCCCGAGTGTGTAGCACCCTGGATTCCACGGGGCAGCAAATTCCACATGCTGCTCACACGCTGTGAGCAGAGCCTTTCCAGCTAACTAAAACTTGAGACAAACTGCGTCTCTGTCTCAACACTCAAACACACTTCATGGCAGCCTGGAAACAAGCCAGCTGTAAAGAAGCAGTGTGTAGCACCCTGGATTCCACGGGGCAGCAAATTCCACATGCTGCTCACACGCTGTGAGCAGAGCCTTTCCAGCTAACTAAAACTTGAGGCAAACTGCATCTCTGTCTCAACACTCAAACACACTTCATGGCAGCCTGGAAACAAGCCAGCTGTAAAGAAGCTTCAGCACAGTTCATTAGAAGCCACCGGGCTGGTACTGCTTTGTTGCCTCTCAAGGGCTGTTCACTAACAGGTGGGAAGAGAGTCTAAGCAATGCCCATCTAGAGGGAGGTCATAGGGTATAATGGGAAAAACCATCTGTGGGGTACAGCAGTCCCTGGCTTTTTTGCATCATGTAGAAAGGAAATCTGTATAATAAAATGCCTTTTTTTTCCCCCCATGAATTGGGTTTCAGAGAGATATGCACAAAGTCAATTAAGTCTAGTAATCCCAGAAAAAGTATACTTTTCCTTTACAGACAACTTCACTCAGTAAGCATTTGCTGAGGCTTTTATGTGCCAGGTACTTTTCTAGGACCTGAAGATACCAACATAAAAACAAGATTTCTATCCTCAAGTTCAAAGTCTGGTCGAGAGAGAGACTCGTGATTGCAGTATGCAGGGTAATGGTGACACAGGCACTACGAGCTCCACAGGGGAACAAAGTCGGAAAAGAAAAATGCAACCTTCTCTGTTCCTTGCCTCTCCAGTTTTCAGGCACCCTTGCCAGGAAATAGCTCTATTATCAGAGAAGAAGGGGCTTTTTTTTTTTTTTAATTCTGCATTGTTTTCCTCACACCATTAAATGTACCATTTTTGGTATCTTTTACCATTAAATGTACTAAGAACCGGAGATGGGGCCCTTTGAGGTTCCCAGCAAAAGTCACCCTAGGGAATGCGGCCTGACTGATGGGAAGTCAGGGAGAAGAGGAGCTTGACAGGGCTTCAACCACAGAAACTTTCCCTTTCGGAGGGGATCCACTCAGCTTGCAGGAGGGGAGCCCAGAGACACCCTCGAGCTGCAGAGGATGCAGAGGTAATATTGTGAAAACTTGCTCCCAGAGCGGGAATCCCCTCTCCAGCACCTCTGGAAGGTGGCCATCCAGATCTGCCTGAATATTCCATTCCCAGGTGGTTTCAGTGACTGAGCTCTGAGTCCATCTGCCATAAGTTTCATCTATTGGTCCTAATTATGCCATATGTAGCAATAGAGGATGACAGTTTTCCAGATGGTCTCAAGAGAGCATCTAGTAATGTGTTGGGCACCTGAGCACAAGCTCAGTGTCCCAGTGCTTCTTATGTGCCCATTCTCTAGACCCTCCACCATCTGGTTGCCTCACCTACACCCCATTGTGTTCCCAGAACCCGTCCTGGTACTCCAGATGTCATGTGACTGCATAGGGATGGTGATCTGGACCCAATCCTCTATTAATACAGGCTGAGGTTGGGTCCGCTATTTTACCAGCTGCAACAAACCATCAGCTTAGAGTAGTCAAGCTTGTGGTCAACTAAATCCCACAGAATTGAATGTTTGTGGAAAGATTTTTGTGGTAAAAAAAAATGGCATAGTTGTTTAGTTGAAAGATCAGAGGCAAAAAGCTCAGGCTCTGTGTGGGATTATGCTTTCCAAAAGGCCTGGAAATTCGTATCTGTTAATTTCAGCAGCTTCAAGTGAGCCTGTGGTTTTGATCAGTTATTGTTTGGAAGAAATTTTTGAAAGTTTAAAAGAAAGAAAAGAAAATTTTAAAGCTTCCTTTATCACTATGAAAAATAAGATTTTTCTCCCCTTCAACTATCAATTTGATAATCTCCTTCAGACCACTGAGGAGCTGCAGGTCTACAGGAGGTGTGGGGAATAGATGCTTTTTTTCTGTTGATGTGACAATGGTTTCCAGGAGAGCTAGTTAGATACTTGATGAATTCTGACTTTGAGGTTTGTGCTTAAGTACTGGAGGTGGTGGGTGAGATTGGGGTTGGGAATGTTTCTAAAGTGAGACACCATCTCATGCACTTTTAACTTCTAGTGTTCACATTCTGAGAGGACATACTGTCCCTTTCAGATTAATTACACTACATCAAGGTAAGTACCCAGGCTCCAAACCTTCCCCTCCCCCACCCAAGAGTTCTTCCATTAATTGATCTGAACTGGGGCTTGGAAAATGATGTTTCTTTATAGTTCTCCACATAGTTCTACTGTGCACCCAGGGTTGAGAACTACCACTTCACAGTTTTTCTAGAATTGTTCTTTGTTTTCTATTACCATGGTCCCCCAATGTCACCACTTAGTTCAGGCCCTTATTAGTTCAGGTACCCCGTCTCCCAGGAAGTCTTCCCGGGCTTTCTCCTGGCCCTTGTTAGTACATGTTTCTGAAGGCCTAGGTTCGTTTCCATCTCATCGTAGTTACTGCACCGCAGTGTAATTTGCTGTTAACTTGTCTGTCTTCCTCACAAAGGCTTCTTGAGAGTTCTGTGTCTTTCTGGCACATTCTTTGAATTGTCTAGAAAATAGAGCCCAAATTCTTGGCATGGCAAATAAGAGCCTTTACAACCTTCACAAGCCACTTGACCAGCTTTGTTGCCCACATCTTTCCTGACAGAAATTCTGCTCCCTCTCCGAATATTCTAATGTCCTCAGCACTTAATCCTTCCCTTTAGTGTCCTTCCCTCTTGAAATGACCTCTTCCAGCTCCATCGAAATCCTTGAATTCCTTCAAGGTCCAGCTTAGCTTTCAGTCCTTCCATAAAGTTGCCCCTGCTTGTTCCAATTAGAAGTAAAGATCCGCTCCTCGAGTACCTATTGCTGTCACTCCTGTGTTACCAGCCCACACTGCAAATGTCTTATCCTCCAAATCAAACTGGGGGCTTCCACCAGGACCATGTTTTATATATTTTTGTGGCACTTAGAGCATACTTTATGCTGCCCGACAGCATACCATTTTTAACGGTTATTTTTAATGACAAAAACAACACACACTGCATTAAAAATGACACACATAAATACTGATATGCATAAAGTGCAAAGGGAAACACTGCTTTGCAGAGGTAACCACCGTTAACAGTGTGAGACCTTTGCAGGAGTGGTGTGTGGTAGTGGGTTAATTACAAGCCAGACTGATTGAGTTTGAAGCCCTGCTTGGCCACTTCCCAGCTCAGTGACCTTGGACCAGCTACTTTATCTCTCTGCCTCAGTTTACTCATCCACAAAAGAGTGATAACAGTAATACCTATCTCATTGTATTGTTGCAAAGATGCAAATTAATACCCATAAAGCATTCAGAATACTGCCTGATATATAATAGCAACTGAAAAATGTGAACTAGTAATCTTTCACAGCCCTTTTTAAAAGCTTACATATAAATTGTGTTACAAAGACAGAATCATGTGTACTGTTCTTTTTTTTTTTTTTTTTGTCTTTTTCCGTGTCCGGCAATGGATCGCAACCCTCAGTGTCGCCCCCATACCGGACCGGGACCGGCAACGGGATCGCAACCCTCGGTGTTGCCCCCACGCCTCGCTCAGCCAGCGAGCGGAAACCGGTCTGTATGTGGGATCTGAACCCTCGGGCGGGAGCACCGCCACACTTCCCAAGCGGCGCACTATCCAGTGCACCACCGGGCCGGCCCTCATGTGTACTGTTCTACAACATGCTTTATTTGGTCAAAAATATTTCATGGATATTCTCCTATATGGCTACATGTAGATTTGCCTTCTCACTGAATAGTAGGATTATCTCTAATGCTTTGCTCTTTCAAATAAATCTTCAGTAAACTTCCTTATGTATGGATCTTTGTGTTTTATTTCTGAGTAATTGATTACTAAAAGCAGAATTGTTAGAACACCAGCATATGCATTTAAAATCCAAAGAGGTGTTGCTAAATTACCTTCCAAAAAGACTACGTCTTTTTATGCTCCCAAAAGAGTGCTCTTTTCTCCTACTCCTTCAGAAATACAGAATATTATCCATTATAAATTCCATACAGTTTTACTTAAAGTCATTTTTATTACTTAAGTGGTGCATTAATGCTTACTATTTGTATGGGCAAAACAATATAGAAATATACATGGCAAAACACAAAAATACTCCCCACACATACACATGCACGCAGACACACCATCTATTAACTCTGATTTAAATAGACTTCCAAACCACTTACCCTAGAAATGACTGGGAATATTCATTCCATTATAAAAGACTTCTGTGCCCCATAAAGCCAAGTAAAAAGATGCTGGAGTTTCTGCCAGCAGAAAGGGACAGAGAAAAACAGAGAGAGAGAGAGAGAGGAAGACAAGCCTTCTTGTGACCATGTCACAGATTGTATGCCTCCAGAGGACAACAACACCCTGTCCTTCCTCTGTTCAGTGTTTAGTGTTCATTTTATGATAAGGAGAAAGAAAGCTTTGGGGTAGTGATATTCTCTGCTGGAGGACTGAATCGCTTGAATGATCCATCCAATTTTGAGTCTGAGTAAATCTAGGTTCCCATGTCTTATGTTTCTGCAAATTCATTTCACCAGACAAGATAAACTTCTTTTAGCTTCTTCATGGAGAAGATCCTTGCAGGAACTTCAAATCCCCGGGCTGCAGCCGGTGCACTACTCCATGCTTGAACTTGTTTCATTAGCCCACAGCATACATGCTACACGGCTTAACACAGTTCTCAGCTGGACTTCGTCATCTGGGGAAATAGGTTTTGCCATCTTTGCATTTATTTATTTATTTAAAACAATTGCTTGAGTTTCCACCTGGGTTTTCTATAGAGGAAAAAAAGTCCCCCTAAATTACCCAGGGAATTCCCTCTCACAGGGCATTGGATTAAGCGTGGCCAGTGGCTGAGATCTTTGATCCTGGGCGTAAGTAGACAAGTCAAAAGGAGCTGTTGGCTAAAATTTTAGGAAGAATTCTATGAGAAGAGCAAGATGATTGTAAGCTTCCTAGATCCAGCCTGTTAAAATGACATCCATATTACCAGGACCAACATCCATATTACCAGGACCTGTCAGTACTGTTGGGAAAATACACAATCTCATTTCCTCTATAATACCCCTGAACTTCCTCCCCTATCTATACCCCCCTACACACTCCTTCCCACCACTGGGTTATTTTGAAGCAATACCAGATATTTTATTACATATCTAAAAACAAAGGAAACATAAGAAAGGTGTAATATTTTAAGATGATATTAACATATTCTGTGTTTCTTTAATGCCCCACAACACACACACCCACACTCATCATGAAGAGCTGTCAGTCACTTAAAGAAATTGTTGCTAACCAAGCTCTTGACTTTCTTTCCATTTATGGTACAAGCTTCTGTAACAGTGCTTTGTGTTAATTACCAAATCCCTCCTGCAGCCAGAGCATGATACATTTTTAGTATGAGACAATACAATGAGATGTTTACGCTATGAAATTTTGGGACACGATTTTTCATCATAGCAAAACAACACATACTTTATGTGTTTGGTTTTACTTCCAAAGTCTTTCCAACTCTGAAAGCACTGTACTCTGACAGTGCCTGTAAGGTCAGTAATTCTTTTTTAATTTACAACTTTTCCAGAATTTGTTTCTGTAACTTAAGGTTTCTCAACTGGATTATTTCTAATTGAGCTGTAATTTGAAAGTATTGTCCTCAAGGGTGTTTGTGCTGACAACTGAAGTTTCATTACTTTAAAGCTAACTTCCTGAAAGTGTATCACAAAATGTTCCCAAATTGTAATATATGCAACAACAAAAAAATCCCTATTATCAGCATACCTTAACTACACAGTCAGTATTTAAGAAAAAAATGGAAATATTAGCAGCTTCTACACTGGAATCTTACCAACTTATTTTCACTTTTGAATAGAATTTGCTAGATCCCTATTATCAGCATACCTTAACTACACAGTCAGTATTTAAGAAAAAAATGGAAACATTAGCAGCTTCTACACTGGAATCTTACCAACTTATTTTCACTTTTGAATAGAATTTGCTAGTCTTGTCCTAGGACCCTATGCTTAATGACATATAGGACAGCATTCCTTTGACATGGACCCCAAGGATAGTTTTAAAGCCAGACGTCAGTGTAGTAGTTCTCAAACAAACTGAAAATTTGTAATACTCTTATGATACCATAAAAAATATCTGCATATTGAATTCTATAATGTGAAGTCGGAACACATCTACTGTAAGAAAATATAGCTCTTATGCAGTATAACAACAAAACTATAAGCATATTTCTATAAACAGTTTAAACTACTGAACCTAAGCATGACTGACAATTTTAAATTTTCTAATATCGTTTAGGTATAAAACTTCATAGCTTTCAATCCTTTTTTTCTGTTAGCATACAGACAAATAGAGGGCAAGAAAGGCTGGGAAAAAATTATAGTAAAAAATCTTTAAATTGAGAAAAAAAATTCAATCTACTAACTTTACTTTCTTTTTTTCTCTGAATTGGACACACAGCATCACTATTTGATTTTAGCAAAAAACATTCAGGTTTAGCTTATGGAATGCAGATAACCCTGGGGAAACATGACTTGAAGTCACTATATAATTTCCCATTAAATAAACATCTGAACTTCAACTTAACAGCTCCCAAGTGAGATCAAGTACCTGAAAAGTGTCGAATACATCACGTAAACATTACGTGAAAGGTGCACGTGTAGCAGTGCATATCAGATTTTTAACTGCTAGAAACGTACTTGCTGCCAAACTTTGCCACCCACTGCTAACCTCACCTTGTTCCTTGGAAGGCAGAAGCTTATTTTGCAATAGAAAGAGAAGTTCTTTAATTTATATTAAGTTCTTAAAATTATTTCTTGGTATTGGTAGACCTAGATTTACCTTATTTCAAGATTGTACTTATTTTTTAACAGGCTTATATATGTTGCAATATGTATATAATTCACAGAGATACAATTTACCCATTTAAAGTGTACAAATTAGTGGCTTCTACTATATTTACAGAGTTGTGCATCCATCATCACAATTGCAATTTTAGAATATTTTTATCACCCCCAGAAGAAACCCTGTATTCCTTGGCTGACATCCCTCAATTCCCCCATATTCCCAGTCATAGACCAACACTAATCTGCTTTCTTTCTCTGTAGATCCTCCTATTCTGAACATGTCATATAAATGGCATCATACAATATATGATGTGAAAGATACGAAGTCCTTTGTGACTGGCTTCTTTCACTTAGCCTAATGCTTTCAAGTTTCATCCATGTTGTTGCATATATCAGTATCTCATTCCTTTTTATGGCTTAATAATATTCCATTGCATGGACGTACCACCTTTTATTTATCCATTCATTAGTTTGTGAACATTTGAGTTGTTTCCATTTTTTGTGGGTTTTTTGTGGGTTGGTTTTCTTCTATTTTTTTGTTTTTGTTTTGGTTTTGTTTCTGCCTTTATCAATAATTCTGCACACGTTCGTGGACATATGTTTTTATTTCTCTTGAGTATATACTTAGGAATAGAATTGCTGGATCATATGGCAACTCTGCTTAGCTTTTTGAAGAATTGCCAGACCATTTTCCAAAGTAGCTGCACTATTTTACATCCCCACCAGCAGTGTATAAAGGTTCTAATTTCTCCACTTTCTCACCAACATTTGTCATCATCTGCCTTTTTGTTACTATCTTATCTTTTTGTCAGAGTGGTTATAAAATGCTATCTCATTGTAGTTTCATCTGCATTTCTCTGATGGCTAATTACGTTCAATATCTTTTCATGTGCCTCTTAGTCATTTATATATCTCTTTGGAGAAATGTCTATTCAGATCCTTTGCCCATTTTTTAAATTAGGTTGTCTTTTTATTATTGAATTATGATAGTTCTTTATATATTAAAATTGTGCTTTTAAAGAGCTCTGAATATTAGACTATAGAGCAATTACTGTACAGCTTGTCATATGTCATAGCTAAGGTCATTCTTAAGAAGAATTCCTTACTGTAGTTAACACCTACTGCAAATAAGCATTCTTAAGTGTTTGTTACAAAGTATAATGCAAATGATAAAATGCTTACAAAAGTGACTAGTTTTATGGGATTATATACTTTAGAAATAAAACTTCTCCCCTCCCTTAAAAAAGAAAATAGTCAAATGGCATTGTCTCAGTACAGTGGTATTTCATTAGTAATAAATTTTGTTTGTCTTAGGCATAGGAGGATTCTTGCCTTTATCTGTAGAGACTGGTGTTTTAGCTAAAACTTTGAAGACATAAGATATTAGTTAGTCTGGGTATTATAATTGTGCCTCTTACATTTTAAAAATGGTAAACTTAAAGTTTTAAGACTTTGGCTTCATTAAAACAATTGTTGAAGGGCCGACCCTGTGGCTCACTCAGGAGAGTGCCACGCTGGGAGCGCCAAGGCTGCGGGTTCGGATCCTATATGTGGATGGCCGGTGCGCTCACTGGCTGAGCGCGGTGCAGGCGACACCAAGCCAAGGGTTGCAATCCTCTTACCGGTCAAAAAAAGGGAAAAAAAAAATTGTTGAAATCCCTTAAATGTAGATGGGAAATGCATCAATTATAACTTTTTGTTATATTAAAATACTATGTGTTAATTTTTTCAGTCATAATGAATAAAAAAGTTAATTTTAAAAATAAGGCAGGTAACGCAGCAGTTTGAATATACTTAACACTACTGAACAATACATTTTAAAATGGTTCAGGTGGCAAATTTTGTTATGTGTTTTTTACCACAATTAAAAAAAATTTTTAAATAAAGCAAGGGTAGTATTTTAATGTTAATTCTTTTGAACAGGACATTCTCAATGGTTATTTGCTTATCGGTTTTTTCCACCAAACGTTCAAAGCACATCATACACTGCTATGAGTTAGCTTTCTCACTATCCTGGATTTCACTTTCTGAGATAAGTAATACAGGTACTAGGGTTATCCAGAATGTTAGCTCTTGCAGGTGGTGATCAGGTATCTCTCTAAATTGAGACATTTCTCAGCCATCCCTGTGGTTGCTCTAAGTAGGTGGTTGGGAGTGAGGGTGCAGGTTGGGGGAGACACAGACTGCAGTAGGAGGTCTTCTGGGTTATAAGGAACGTGGATTCTAAGACGGCACTGCTAATACAAATCTCACTGGTATGAAGTAGATTTTACAAGCTGCTTTAGTCTCCTGGTACAGCTTAGTTTATGGAATGGCCCCATTGCTGAAAGTTCTGTTTAGGTCTTTTACAATAGTATTCAATAATATATTCATTATAATGTTTTTTATTGTGAGTTATAATTCCAAGTTGGTTATTTTCAACCCAGAAAGAAAGTAAATGTCTACTTTCCTTAATATCTACACTTGAGCATCGACAACACATTTTTATTTGTTTTTCCTTAATTACCCCATTGGAAATGTGTAGATCTTCTTTTACAGTTTCAAGTAAGAGTCTAATTTGATCATTTTTCTCTCAAAATACTCTTCAAGCCCTGTGAGCCCTCAACAAACACTCACTGTTAATCACTTTCTATTTTCAGCCACATACTGCTCATAATGCACTCTACTAAGGATTTGAATGAAATGATTTAATTATTTTCAATGTACAAAAGGCAAAATTAGCTGCCATGAATCTCTCTGGAGTAAAGCATTGTTGATCCTTCCAAATAAATATTCTCATTTTTGACATTCAATCAAGATACACTCAAATTCAAATAGATTTTTGTTAAGAAGAATATTTCCTCTGGCATTCAAAAGGGCTTCAAATATTGCTCAGAAGAGAAAGAGGAAAGAAAGAGACCAAATGTATTAAAGAAAATTTAATCAGTTTTACTTTTGCACGTTATTTCTGTGGTTCTATAGACCCAACAGTCTACTCACACTAAAGAGCACGTATAAAAATCAAGATAAAATCGGTGATTCTTTCATGGCAGGAGATTTTTGCCAGCACCAGAAAAAGACAGATTTTGGTCAAATTTTGATGGAAGGATTATTTTCATAACACACATCCAGATTCCAGGGATCCATTTTAATTTATTTTTACAACTGAAATCCAGTTTTTAAAATGGCAGCAGTGACCATAATTAGATTTTTAAAGAGAGCAGTTTCCTTTATCATAATTTATCACAGTAACATTATAATTTTTTGGTTTAGGTTTTAATTTATTCCAACCTTTATTTGGAGGAAGGTAAAATCAGCCATGAGTTTATAGTGAGCATTTTGGAATCCTGTTATTTGAATCATCCATTATGTCCTATAGAATTAGAGAGATACGGTTAATGTAAACTATTCTGCATTTCTATGTGATCACTTAGGTTTCTCTTTTTAACTAAGGCATTAATTAGCATTAAGTTTATCATTTGGTTTGTGCTTATCCCTTTTTTTGAGGACCAAGCATACAGATATGTAAGGAATAGTGTTTTATTCTTCTAATCACCTTTCCATTATTAAGATTTTTTTTTAATGACCACACTGTCTCAATGTTTAAAGGAAATTTTAAAAGGTTGGCATTTCAATTATTTTATATGCAGGCAGGACTATGCCATACTGAGTAACACACTTACATTTCAAAAATTTAACTTAGGAACTTTTCAAGGAAATTGAGATTTGTGTCAAAAAACCTTTTTACTAATTTAGAACAAAATTTTTAAGTTAATTTGAATCTGCAAAATCTACCATTTTTGCCCCCATAATTAGCCAGATCTTTGTAGTACAAGCTCAAAATGCATTCTGTACTATACCACATACTTGTCTCTTCCTCAGAATAGTTTGAGAGTTTGGCTTTTATAACCTTTAGTTGCCCTTGAAAGGTATTTATGGCTTCAATGGACTTTGTTTGTAATCACAGTGTTCTTGTAGTAACCCTCCAGGCCTTGTGACACTGAGCTACTGATATCAACTTCCCACGTGTACAGATAGTCCAAATCCACATTCAAAAAGTGCAGTTTCACCAGGAGAGAGACTTGAAAAGCACTTTTTCTAAGGCAGGAACAGGCCCAGAGTATGACTGGTTGTTAGAGATAGCAATTCCTGCCTTTCTTCCCTGCAGCCACATACATTGTGGGAAGATTCACTGGAGAGAAGTATAGGACTTTGATCTCTCATGACCCTAACTGCATAAATGACCTGTGGTTCAGGGACTACTAAGATTTCAATAGAAGAAAAAAGTATGAAAGCAAAAAAGCATTCAAAAACACCACCACAAATATATACTTTTATACTACATATAATGACCATTACAGTGAACCATTTAGGGCAGTTATTATATTCTTTACGTATGTTTAGTTGTGAAAGTCACAAATCTATCCTAGCTGAATGAATGAATCCATCTGATTCGCTCATTGGTGAAAGATTCTTTGAGAGATTCATTATCTCTATCACAAAAAAAAATGGACTATTGGTGTAAATTCCTATTTTTATGCTTCCTAAAGAAAAACACAATCATATCTTCTATCTATTGATAAGACCGAGACTGTAAAGTGACATAAAGAGAGAGCAGGGCTGTAGTTTTCTATAGGTTGTTATTTGTCTGTTAAAAGAAAGATATTTCTCTTTAAGGAACTTCATTTCAGCAGATTTGTTCTAAAACAATTCCTGACTTTGTTGAAAGGACAAGGTATAGTTCACTTTGAGAAAATACCCTAAAGAAAAGTCTGGATCAATGGTTCTCAAAATTTTTCCAGGCCAGCTATACTTGAGGGATAAAAAGTCACTTTTTTCAGTAATCAATAGAAGTCGATATAACCTCTTGTTTTTGTTTCTATTGTTGGTGTAGAAGGAGCGGAGGAGCTCTGTAAACCAATTTTTCCAGGCCAGCTATACTTGAGGGATAAAAAGTCACTTTTTTCAGTAATCAATAGAAGTTGATATAACCTCTTGTTTTTGTTTCTATTGTTGGTGTAGAAGGAGCGGAGGAGCTCTGTAAACTTTTATGGTTCAAAAGTACTCTAAAGATGATTCTGATACCATGATGTTCATTTCCCTCACTCCCCAACCCTTGAGTGAGATGTGCCTCCCACGTGAGAATCACTGTGTGAGTTTTCCAAAAATAATCAATTATAAAATGCTCCATCATGAATGACTTTAGTACATTTAAAATTTGACTCAAAATTTTAGGAACACTGATTTCACTTTCAGGAATACATTGCTGGGCAAAGTGAAGGTTGAATTTGGGAATGTCAGTCTACCTTACTGTGTTGGGGGCATCCAACCGTTCATGTAGAGGCAGGTGGGAAAACTAGATTAAGTGTTAGGTGAACTCATCCGCTGTTTCTACCTTGACCTCTAACTCTGGGATGAGAGTGGAAACCTCCTCTCCTGAATGCAGGATAGGGGCTTTCTATAGTTTGAGGGAAGAGCTGATTTCTGTTGGAGTCATTTACCTGTCTCTAAAGGAGGATTCTTTTCCCTAAACATAACCATAAGATTATCACTTGTTTAAGAATTAACAAAGATTCTTTAATAATATTACCCAGTGAGTGTTCAAAAATCCCCATTTTTTTCTCTTTCTCTTTTTACAATTTCTTGGTTTGAATCAAGCCACATTCATATATTTGTTTGACAAAGTCTCTTAATCTATAGGTTTTATTCCACCTTCCACCCCCATCTCTAACTCTATCTCTATCTCTTCCTACCCTTTTCTTTTGCAATTTGTTTGTCAAAGAGACCAGGATGTCAGGTAAAATTGGTTTTTTGCAATCTGGATTTTGATGATAATATCTCTAAGGTGTTGTTTAACATCTTCCTTTGTCTCCCAGACTATTGTCTTTTGGTCCTGAGATTCACAGGTAGATGCAGCAGTAAAACTCTAACGGTGAAATGGGCTTTGAAGAGCCTCACTAATCACAGCATCTAGGAGCTGGTGAAAGTCAGTCAGCCAAAGAACACTGAGTGAGTCAGGGCTAGCCTTTGACAATGCAATTGCCATTTCCTTAGACCCTCAAAAATTCTTTCTTTTGTTTCAGAATGAGAAGAGGTACAGGATAAGTCATCAAGTGTTATGTATAAGTAGAATTGTCTGCAAAATAAGCTTATAGAAACACAGCAAAGACTTCATAATTCTGAGCTCCTCTCCATGCCCAAAAAGGACCCATTGGTCCCTTTCGAGTTACTAAGATTTCTAGGGCTGGTTCTTCATTATGAAGATGTTGAGCGAATGTGGAATAAATGTATTCCTGGTAAAAGAACATAAACATGGAGGGGGATTCAGCTATTTTAAATTTAGAAAGAAAGAGTAGGAAAACTATTGAAAAGTTTTGTTTGTTTTGTTTTTCAAATTAAAGGAAATGTAGAAGCGAGACTCCTTCCCTACTCCCAGGCTTGTGGATTCTACCTTAACTCCATTGACTTCTGACTATGGCCACCACCTCCACCCTGGTCCAGGCAATACCATATTGATCCTAATCTCCAATAACTTCCTTTCTAGTCTCACTGCCTAACTCCCACCCCACCCCACCCACCATGATCTTGCTTTTTTCCTACCTACTTTTTCTTTATTCATAGTATGATCTTCCTCAGACTCAATTCTGAGCTGATCCCCATATAGCTTCCAGAATAAAGGTCGCACTTCTGAGCTTGTCTTGCATGGCTCTGGCTTATTTATTTCTCACTCCTCCTCCCCACCCCGCCACTGCCTCTACCCCACCCCTCTCCCACCCCAGCGTCTGCCTGGACTCCTCTCCCCAGCCTCTACACCTGAAAGCCCTTCTTACCCTCAGGTCTCATCTTGCAGTCCCTTCCTCCAGGAAACCCTTCATACCCACAGTGTAGTTCGGTGACCTCTTTGTCAACCTCCACCTCCTCCAGCCAACTGTAAGTGTCACGAAAGCAAGGACCATTTCGTTCAGCACTCCATCTCTGGTGGCAGACAACAATCATTTTTTTGAGATTCCAGAGAGTCAAGTTATTTTATAAAGTGTCATGAAAGTCTCCAATTTCATTGAAAAAAGTATTATACACTGCATAACATTTTTCAGAGAAGTTATGATGAGAGGAAGAAAGGGTCAAAGTTTCAGGATCCTAAAACTATTACACTGCTTCCTTGAGCAGTATCAGACTAGAAAAACCAACATTTGTACTCTTGACAGAGGAATATTATACTCTGCTGCCAATTTATGCTGTTAGCTTTTTTTTTAAAACAGGCAAAGAGAACTTTGCCATGCTTTTCCTGGAAAGATTCACTGATTCAATCTTTCAGTCAATATTTGGTGGAATGCCTGCTACAGTCATGGCATGCAGCTCTGCCCAAGGACATGAGAGTGTGTGTATGCTTGCCCTGAAAACAGGGAGCATTACGTGGGAGTTTTCTGATTGCCAGATAGTTTGCTTCCCTGACTGGCATTTCCGGATGTGAAGAAAGGTTTATTTTGGCACCCTCAGCTCCAGCTGACATGGGTGCACACACACGTGCACACAAACACACACACACACCATCCGCTCTCCTTTGGTACTTTGGATCGTCTATCTTCAAAGTTTGGAGATTGAGTTTATGCTACAGCAGAATAGCTGGGGTCTTGGTAATCTTCAAGGGAAGAAAGGGCATCTTTCCCTCCCCTGGAGCTGAATACAACAGCTTAAAAATAGAACAATGTGTGTTTGGTGTGTTCTTTTCACCCTCTGCATCAATAACAGGTGTACAGTTACAGACACAAAGAACTAGATTCACGTCTTCCACAGGCCTCCAGAGAATTCCCAGAGTTACTCACAGAGCAAGAACTGGGCCTAAAACGTTTAGTAAAAAGAAAGTAATTCAATATAGCTATGTATCACCACAAGTGCTGTGTCACATGCCTTATTATACTCCTCTCATAGTGACTCTAGGATGTAAATGCACAGTGGAAGAAAATGTCACCAAGGACATTTCTTTTTTTTTTTTTTAATTTTTTTTTTTTCCTTTTTGTCTTTTTTTTTTTCGTGACCGGCAACGGATCGCAACCCTCGGTGTTGCGCCCGCACCTCGCTCAGCCAGTGAGTGGCCAGTCTGTATGTGGGATCCGAACCCTCGGCGGGAGCACCGCCGGGCTCCAAACCGGTGCACTGTAGCAGTGCGCCACCGGGCCGGCCCAAGGACATTTCTTAGGGACCTCACACACACACATTTTCCAGAAAACGAAATAAAGTTAATAACTCTAAAAGCTGAAATAGAGAAATTGACATGGCTACTGTAAATTGCAGGCTTTGAAATGGTTTGGGTGAGAGTACTGATTATTGAAATGCTTCCCCTGGAGAGCTCAAGGACAGCTTCATAAACCCAGCGTGACAAGTCAGATTGATTGGCTAGTTTGCTTTTTAATGAATTTTCTAAGATGTACTTCTTCAGTTGTTTTATGACCTCCTAGAAGCATTGGCCTCACATGTGCTTTGTGATTGACCTCCTCTCTCATTTTGCAGCATGTCCGTGATCAGTAATGGTATTACTTAATGAGCAAGTTAGCAGGGAAATTTGCAGCGTGGAAGCAGCGTCCCCTGCTAGCACGCTTCTAGGCAGCTGCTTACAATTCTTTCACGTTCCCTCCCTGAGGAAATGGCTCATAATAGGTTTGAACAGATGCTAAGTGTTTGGCAGCATTGTGAAGGATACTGGTTTTCAAAATTTGCTTTATTTCATGTCTCATAATTAGAATTTCAACAGTTATTAGGCCTTCAGTGCATTCCAGTGTTCACGTAAATATTTAAACTTCTGAGAGCTTCACACTGACCCGCCATGAGTTCTCCAAACCTATTTATCGGTTCTGAGTACACCACTACTAAATCCTTTGCTGTCAAAGACTAATCTGGTAAACATGCATGGGTACATCTGATTTGGTACTAAAATTGCTCCCTCTCTGTAGATGAGCTTTCCCAGTCGTCCCCGACAGTAAAGCAGAGTGTTGCCAGAACTCCAGTTTATAAGTTATTAGTGTTTCCCTAGCCCCCTTCTCCTGGGCCCTCTCTTCTGCCCATGCACGCATCCCTTCTTTCTCCACCTGTCTCGTGGAATGCTGTGCTTCCTCTGGGCTTGGGAGCTTTGACAGCAAACACTAGGTTGTATTTCTGTCTGTAGCTCCTGGGCCTGGCATACAAAAAGTGTTCTGTCAATATATCTCAAATGAGCCAAGGATGGTTAGCTAAGAACAAGGAAAATGTTAATGTTTTCTTCTTAATCAGCTTTAACATCAGAAGACTCAAAATCCAGCTTTGAGGCAGTTCTAAAGCCCCTCCTGGGGCTTTGAGGGAAGAAGCCAATGCACTGTGAGTTAGATGGGCTGGTGGAGAAGTTTCATGCTTCAAAACCCATGGTGGTAGATGAAGGCACGTTTGTGCATCTTGCCTACTGATTCCCCCGCTCATGGATTTCCCATTCTCACTTCTTGACACAGTTTACATCCCTACTTGAAATAGTTTACATTTCTACTCATTTAAAAGTTATTCCGCAAGCATTCATGAGGCACTTTACATGCACTGTGGCCCCTGTTAGACCTTCGATACACTCCACAGGGGTACAGACTGCACCACTTCCTTTATCTCCCTTGTCAAGCCCTGTACAGCCCTGTGCTTTCACTGGCTGTGCAGTAAATAGTCCTGCAGCATCGGCCATATGTTTCCAGGCTTCATGCCCTTCCTCGTCCTCATTGCATTTGTGCTCTGAGTCGTGCACAGCAGCTATTGTCTAGCGGAGGTTGTTAATTCATTCGATATTGTGCTCCTCCAGTTAGGTGCTGAAGAAGGAAGTCGGGGAGCTGTTGATGACAGACTCCAGGCCCTGGCTCTCCCTCCTCTGCAGAGAGACGAGATGTTTACCTCTGAAAATTTGAACATGGGCCAGCTGAGTGGTGGAGAGGACGCTCACTCAGGCTGCATTTATTTGTGCTAATTCCTGTTTGCTTCCTAGAAACACACATGTTAGAGCTAACAGACTAGTTTCTAGACCAGTCACAGCAGTGACTAGCTTTGGCATTCAGGGCTTGCTTATGGCCTGGAAATAATAATAGTGATAGTACTTAAAAAGATTTGTGATGTGCGCCCTTGGGGGACCACAAGGTGAACTCAGTGGGGATCATGGCTGTGAGCAGCTTGACACAGATCTATCAGCCCTGGACTAAGAACACAATTATGACTACTCCGAGATTACACTTCAATACTGTAAACATTAACTTCAAAGACCCTTGGCTTCCTTGCCTGCGAGTATCAGGTGTAAGGCCCCTCCTTTCCCTTGCATCTAGGGTCTGCCCAGAGAGGATCGTTTCCTCAGTTTTGGCCCCAGTCATCCCGTGGCATTCTCAGTGACCGCACCTTGGCTTGTCACTAATCAGCAGCTAGTTTCAGAGATCATGTTGCACGTTACTTCACCCCCTTTCAACTGATTTGCTGCCTCCTGAGTCCTGCTCACCGAAGCTCAGATGTTTCTGAATGAGAAAACTGCTTAGGAGTGACCCTTAGTAAACAATTAAAGTCACTATATTTTCTACGTGGGAATAAAAAAACCCACTTTGCCAAGAAAGTGCATGATCTTCCAAGTAATTGATATTACTGAATCTTCATTTGTTGTAAACTTTACCAGTTTCAAGTTAATATGCTAAAGCAAAGCTCTCAACTGCTTCACATTAACAAAAGGCCGTGGACAGCAGCCAAAAACAAAAAAAACTCACAAAGGCCATGGAACTTCCATTCTGTCCTGGCCTCACCACTAGCTAGCAGTGTCGTTGTGGACATTATTGAGCCTCTTGGGTTCCTTGGCCTCACTCACCAAACCTGGAGGGCCTTAGCCATGACTTAGCCCCAGTTGTTGGCATTTAATTTTGGCTTTTTGATGGCAGACTTGGTTTCCAAGGGTGTTTGCAGATTCCTTTTGCTTTGCCCCCCACGGATTTGTCACCCCATTTCCCCTGGGTGATGGAGATGCAAAGGATTACTCAAAGCCCATCTCTTCTGAGCAGTGAGAGACCCTGAAATAGTTAATCCCCCCCAGAACCCTCAAGCAAAGGGCATCCCTTCCTTGGGAAATTAACCCCAAATTGGAGTTCTCTTCCTGCATTTATTTTCCAGACCAGGAAGTTACAGGAAGAGAACATAGGTGGGGCTATAGTTTAACAATATAGGCTGGTAACTTTCAGTGAAACAAGTCTGATGACCTTCCATTAGACAATTAAGTGATCCTATCAACAAAAGCTTGATCTTAGCAAACATTCCTTCTTACAGCAATTTCTCAGTATCTTTACATAACAATCAGTAACTCATCTGTCCTTGAGCCAGCAACCTTACTGTGCCACAAATCTTTATCTTACACCAGAGACTTTATAGCCTGAGGAAAATTTCCAGTCCTCCACAAGGTCAATATTTGAAACTGCAAGGCTTTGGAAAACCAGGCCCTGTGAAGTACATTTGCTTTAAGTATCCTCTACAGATTCCCCATGGGATTATGTTCTCTACAATCAAGTTTCCATCACATTAAGATGAGTGGAAGTTAGAGTCAATGCTACATGGTTTACTTAGCCTGGGACAGAGCCTGTCACATGGTGGCTCCTCAGTAATTAGCTAAATAAATGTGTAATTTACATCTAAGGCTGTAAATGTTTGAGAACATTGGTATTGGTATTTCAGTTCAGATTGTGTTTACGCTCTTCCACCTTCAAGTGCTAAAATGACTATCTTGATTGCAGGTTCATTGGGTGATTTGTCAGTAATATTTTTAAATTTTACCTGCCATAATAATTGCCAAAATTTATTGAGTCTAAAAGACATGCCAGTTATTGAACACATGTACTTGTTATCCTTTCTGCAAGGTCATGATTATTATCACCATCTTACATGAGGAAACTGGGTCTCAGGTCACATAACTTCTCAAGGTCTCCCTGTCAGCAAGTGGCTGAGCCTGGATTCAAACTCGGATCAGTGTGTCCCTAAAGCCTCCTCTCTGTAGTTCCATGCAACCCCTAATGTGATGTGGCTTCTGGATTTGTACTGGATCAGTTTATAATGCTAACGTGCATTTGTTGCCTTAATTTTACTGTGTACGACAAAGTCTTTTCTCCACATGAGCTAAATATTTTCCACAATTTTCCTGTATTCATGCACTTAACTTTTTATATCAGGTGTGGTTGAACATTTGATTATTTTGTGAGCATCCGACTTGGCCACACAGTAAAAGAACTCCTTGAAAGTAAGATCTACTGTTTGTACATTTGCAACTCAGCCCTAGATGCAATAATGAGCTCCTATCATAGTAGATGTACATAAATAACTCATTGATTTGTGGGTTGAGCACAGTTGTTTAGTTATTCTCACCTGCTGAATTTGCAGAATTCGCCATTCATCATTCATGAGACTACGATGTATTGAGTCCCTACATTGTTTGCCACTGGTCATATAGCGATAAATACAGACCATCATTTGTTACCATAATTGAAGGGCTACAACCTGGAAAATCACAAGCTTATATGTTATTGTAGAAGGAGTAAAAGTGAAGGTGAATTAAAGGCATATACTTTTAAATAATGGACTTTTTAATAATCAATGTAGCACTACCAGAATTTTTTGCTAATGAGTTATCCAATGAACTTCTCTGAAGCCTAAAATAATTATGACATTATTTCTTTTGCATATGAATAACTTATATTTATATTAATCCTTGATGCATTTACATCTCTGCCCAAATGATATGACATTTCTATTCAATACAGAAAGATATTTATCAGCTTATACTTTTCTAGATTGATATTACTGAATCTTTTAGGAAAAGAGAGCTATTTCCTAAGTCGGGCTTTACGGTATTCTCACAGAACATCTTCTAATAGCTCCACGTACTATCAGGAATCTTTTTATAATTTAAAAATACTCCTTTCCTATAATAACATTTTGGCTATGGAATTCCTAATATGATTTGTTTTGGATATTCTGAAAATTCTTGAGTCTTCCCTAATACCTTTGACAATAAAATAAGGCCTGACTAAAACAATAAAGTGGATTTGAAACTGGCTGAATATTTAGATCTAGAGTGTTTAAGACTTTGCGTCAACCTAGAAAGACATCTGGTGAAATAAATACCCTGGTGTACTTTTTAATTTTTTTTTTTTTGGCAGCTGGTTGGTATGGGATCCAAACCCTTGACTGTGCCCTAACCAACTGAGCTAACTGGCCGGCCTCTGGTGTACTTTCCAAAAAGCCTTGCCCTAGTGCATACTTTTATCAGATACACAGAGATGGAGAAGGCATCTAGAAAGTGTTCTCAGCTGACATGCCTGTGATCATGATTCAAAATGACTTCAATAGCCTGCAATGTTGGAATAAAATCAACAAGATGAAGTTGACCAGGGAATAAATGTACATTTCTGCTTTTAGATTCAAAAGGTAATTGCGCAATTACCGGATGAGGAGCAACTGAGCTTGGCAACATTTCATGTGCCTAAAGGCTTAATATGAACCAACAGTAGGAAGTGGTGGCCAAAAAAGAATGAAAACAGCTATTTGCTTCCTCAGTAGAACTATTAATAGTTTACTGTACTGGTCACGCTGCACCAGGAGAAATTTTTTTAGTTCCAAGCGTACTCAGGTGAGACTTTGACAAAGCATAGTAGCTACTAAGAGGGTGTTGAATCCAATCCAAAATACATTTATTGGACTTCTGTTTTAGGCAGGCAATGTGCTTACTGGTGCAGGCAATAAAGTTGCCAGTCTCTAGCCTCAACGAGTTGAAAATTCAAATGGAGAGCCCAACAGGTATGCACGTGACTATAAAACAAAGCAGCATATGAAGCCAAGAAGCACAAAGAAAGTGCTGTGGGAATTCAGGGGCTGAACTTGCAGTAGGATTTCCACAGGAAATAAGGACGAGGGCAGAGGAAGCCTTGAAAACAAAGATGCAGAGACAGGAAAACTCAGCATGTCTTGGGAATACTGAGTAGTCTAGGTTGCCTGGAAGAATAGGGTAGGCCTGGGCAGGAAATGGAGCTGAGAAAAGAAGGTTTGGGCCAGAGTGTGAGGGCTTTACCTGGTAGGCTGTGGGAGGCATTGCAGGTGGGTGAGCATCTGGAAATAATGATCTGTGAGCATCAGTTGGAGAAACAATGCCTAATTAGTCTGCAGAAAAGAAGACCAAAATCCCCCTCATAAATGTGGACCAGACTTTCTTTGGGTTCATCCAGAAGCAAAAATGTGTCTCAGAGGGAAAGGGTTATAAGGAACCAGATTTCAGCTTTTTTCAAAGCACTGGATTTTTTTTAAATCAGTGCTGCCCAATAATGAAGAGCTGCCCTAAGAGACTGTGAACACCATCATAGGTGGACTCAGAGAAATTTTGATAACTGACACTCTAAATGAAGTGGGGGGTGGGGACTGAGGATGCTGCAGCTTCACCAAGTGGCCTGGGAATTCTGGGATAAACCAAGGCCTTTGCAATGTGTACTTATCTGTGGTCGAGTTTTCTTTCTTCTTTGATTTAGGAATCTATTAGTATATCACCTTCTGAATAAAGCCGCTCTATTTTGACTCTCCAGTTCAGTGGGAGATGTCAAGCTAACCCCAGGGCAGGGGTCGCAATGCTGTGACAGTAGCCACTCATCACCACTGCATTACTTTATGACACACGCATCATCCTCTTCTACTGTGATGCATGGCATCCTTTCAAACATGGATTTAAACAGATTTTTGTCACAGTTCTCCATTAGGTGGCTCAAATGCAAATCAGCTGTTGATACAAGTCCAGTCCAAAGAAGAATTTATTTTATGAAAAATCTCCAGGGCAGCGGGTGTAATGATTAAACAGCGGGTCCTGGAGTTGAAAAGACTTGAGTTCAGATGCCAGCAATGCCACTTACTAGCTGTGTGATTGTGAGCGAGTAACTTAACATTCCTGTTTCCTAATCTGTAAATGGGTATTGACCACTGTTAGTCCCCACCTTGGAGATTTGTTTGAGAAGATTAAAAGAGATAAAGCAATTAGCACCATGCTTGGCAGTCTAGGCTCTGATTTTACTGACTACTCACATTTTACAGTGGTGTTCCAAAGAACCCTTCAGAGTTAAAAATATTTTTTAAAAAATAATAACATCACTGTCAACATATGCCAGATATTGTTCTAAAGTACCACATATGTTAATTTATTTAATTCTCAGAACAACCTTATTTACCAAGATACTGAGAGGTTACCCATCTTGACCAGTCACTAGCTAGTAAGTAGGGGAGTCAGGATTCAAACTGGGCTCTAGAGTTCATGTCGATCATAACCATTCTTTCCGACACAAACTAACAAATTCCCCTGTTTTCCTCCCAATTCCGTTCCAGATCACTCTATGAGATAATTTTATGTCATATTTGTTCAAGGCAGTTTCACAATAAAATTGTCTTATTAATTATAATAAATAACACCAGGGGCCTAATTATCATGTCTTTGGCCAGAGCATCAAGGTCCTTAATAAATGTTGAATGAATGCATTAGTAAGTGAAAAAAAAATTTAACTGTAGAAGCAATTAATAGTCATTTTTAGAAGCAAGTTATCATTAATATAATTTCACTACCTTACCAACTCATTTTGTTATTTGAGGTGGAGCAGTCATAGCGCTTTGAATCACTCATTTGAGATTATTATTCTGCACGTGCTTCCCTTTACCTTGTTTAGAAATATTTTATCCCACACTCCTTTTTAACAACAACGTCCCCAGTTCTCCCTCTTTTTTTTTTTTTAAATCATTTACTGTGACGATATTTTACTCAAATGTATCCATCCACTAGTCATGTTTGTTCCTAACACTGGTGACTGTACCATCACCCACCCTGTTCCTAAATTCCAGGTTAAACAATTATTTGACCAACCCATTCCACACTACATCAGTCTCAAATCAACCAAATGTCACTTCTGCGTCTTATCTGTGTACACCCTCCTAGATCCCTGAAGTCTATTCAGGATAAGTAAAGTTTGATGTAGGGCTGTCCACAACTTTCTTTGGAAAATTGTTGGGAATTTCTAAATAGCCCTTGAAAAAACATCAAAATATGAAGCCGAGAAGCAGAAAGAAACTATGCACATAACTATTAAGTAGAATATACAGAAACAACTCCCTTCTATGGAAAGAAGAAAGCTATAAAAGTGTTGCCCTGGGACGTGTGGAATATATCAGAAATATTTCTGTTCCATTTTCACCTTTGAGTCTGGGGACAAAAATGCAGCTTTTCCTGTTCCTAGGAGAGAATGAGGCAGAGGTGAGGGAAGCAGACCAATTTCAGAGTTTACTATAACAGTTTTTTCACCCTATGAAGCCATCCGCTTTATTGTTTAGCTCAGGTAGCTGGAAGAATAATCTTCCACTCCCTGGGTGTGGACCGTTCCTTTATAGATTAGATAAGAACAATTGATGAGCTTTTGAATGCTGAGAAAACTAATCACAACTGAAAGAGGGTGTTGGTGGTCGCAGCCCGAGCAATGTGCTGACTGAGATAAAAGCACCTACTGAACTTTTTCTCCACTCCATGTTCCTCTGCTTTTTAGTCTCCTTTCTTTCTCTACTTTTTCTCTTTTTTCTCTCTCGTGTCATGCTCTCAACTTTCTTGTCTCCGCGATCTATTCTTTCTCTGCTCCTCTCTTCCCAGCTCTCTCCCCAGAGACTTAATTTTGCACACTCTCTTAATTGGTCAGAATGTGGACCTGAATTTTTAAAAATGTATACTTTTATATAGTAGATATGATTTACGTTTTTGGATTTAATTTAGAAAATAGGAAAGGTGAGCATGTTTTATTGTTTCTTTTTTTTTTTTAATAAGAAATAATATCTTTTTTTGAAAAAATCTTCATTTCAGCTTTAAGCCACAAACTTAACCACAGTCCATTTCAGAATGCTCAGGTTGGTTTATGGTTCCAGAATTTTGATGCCAAGAAGTGGGAGGAGGGTGGGTAGGGGTGTGGACATCAGTTCACACAGGTGTAAGTGGCTCCTTTGGCACTGGGAATCAGCTGCTTCCCCGACTCGTTGCTAGGCCTGGAGCCATACTCCTGCCTCAACTGTTCTTTTGGGAAGCAGGGCCAGGTCAAATTGGTTTTTACCATGCATATGTTGCTTTCAACTTCTTTGAAGTTTTCATTTCAATTCCTTTTCTCCTGTGAAGGACGGGCCTTCCATGGAAAGAGAGCACTCCAAGTCTGACATATTGTGCAGTAAACTTGAGACACCCTTTGGTTAACTTTGGACAAGTCGAGCCCAGTTGTGGAATTCAGTCCCATCCAGCATTCTGCCAGCTAGGGAGCAGGCTGTCTTGGTCATCTTCCTGAGAAAGTCACACAGGAGGATCTTTTCCATAGCAAGAAACACAGGTCAAATTAAAGAGGGCTAGTTTGGAAATTGCAAACTACTCATCCAGTGGTTGGATGTAAGTCATGATTCTTTTGGGGAAAAAGGTGGAGGGGGCTGGAGCTCTGGTCCTCAGAGAACTTTCTCTCATTAAACAAAAGCAATTGCTGCTCTCCTTGGGCTGTTTCTTGTTGGTGAAGCCACCTACTTCCCCCACTAACATCAATGCCTTGGCAAGTGCTGGTGGACGGCCACACAGAGGCACGTCTTTCCACATGACAGAGGTTTCTTTTCAAAGCCAGGCTTTACAGGTACCACTAAGAGTTGCTTTGGTCAGCCCATGGACCCTACTGCCCAACAGACACTTTTCTTTTTGCTGCTATTTTCTGTGGTCCTGGGTTTCTAAATCTTGGCAAGAGGACAGTCATTCCTTTGTGTGTGGCTGTTACAATGAGGTAACCAAAGAAAGGGTCTTGGTCCGAGGCTGTCAGCTGTTACTAATCACTCCTCCCCAGCGCTTCGTGGGTCCCACTCGCCTCTCCCTCTTGCTCTGCTTAGCACACATAAAGAAGATGAATTACTCTCTGGTTCCTCTTCAAAAAAGCATATTGTGCGCCACATTCCAATACTGTGAGCAAAGGATGGGCTAATGTGAAGGGTAAATGGGTATCTAAATCACCTCACAGTGGGTCTTGCGCAGGCAGCTGTGGGCCTCTGAGAAGTGAATTTCAGAGCTGCCCTTTCTGAGAGTTTCCGGCGACCTTGCTGAGAGGGAGAGGAAGTCCCTGTGGTGGGCTTTCTGGCAGACTGCATTACTGGAATGATGTCAGGGCTGCGTTAGGCTGTCATGAGAGTCTATTGAATGGTCAAGACCAGTGCAGAGAGAAGCAAAGCTGGACCACTCAGAAGACCTGGCTGGCTGGTTATCCAGGAAGAGGCCGTCTCCACCCCAAAGGTTAAGCCACAGAGCATGAGAAGCTCTTTGATACTGCAGGTAGCAGTAGTGGAATTTGGGCCTCAGTTTCCCCTTACTGCTTCCTTGGATGAAAGTTCATTCTCGAAGGATGACTGTAGCCAGAAAAAAAAAAAAAAAATGATTGTCTGCTTAGTCCTACCAGACTGAGGATAAAAGTGATTTATTTGACATTTTCTGCCACTAGTAATATCGTCTGCCCCACTGAATTTTCCATTTAACAGTCTACCAAAAGAGAATGTTTCTCTTTTGTTTTCCTGCACTTTATTTTCCTGGAGTTTGAAGCAAAAAATTTGTTGACAGGTTTTTTAAGAGTCACATTTAAAAATCAGTGAGCCTGACACATTATAGGCCATCACAGTGGCAAATTTGTAAGGAAGCTTGACTCGTCTGCATGCAGTATAACCATATAAAGCTAAATGGTATTATAAGCTAATGAAATGTCAAGGTTTGTGATATCATGAACAGCTATAATGGGAAGAAAATTTTGGCCAGGGTGAAAGCCCATGTGAAAATACTTGCGATTTAATTGACTATAAATTCTACAAAATTGTTCTCAGTTCTTCATGGAGATGGTTTAACTCCCTTCACTAAAGAATCACTGATAAAAGTAAATTGCCTTCTTTGGTCAAATGTCTATGAAGCAAACTGTTTCTAAAACTATTTTCTTGTTTCAATGTCCATAAGATTTCTGTTCAAATGAATTGACCAAATACCAGAGCTCAGCACCCTCATTTCCTTGGCCCCTCCAAGTGAGATGAAGAAAATTCTTGGGCATTGTGGGCAGCCCAAGGTCACGGGAAGCCAAGATGTTAGGAAAGGAAAACCACAGCTCATGGTTCCTTTTTAATGCCTCTGCTACTACCTGAATGGGGTTTGTAAACTTTTTTTTTTTAACCAGAACCTACAATAAGAAATATATTTTACATTGGGCCTGGCACGTACATACATACACACAGAGAGCTGAAAATTTTTTTTCACAAAACAATACTTACCTTTACCACATGTGATGCACATTGATATTTTCTATTCTATTCTCTTTTTTTAACTGATAAAAATACTAGTCATGACCCACTAAATTGATTTCATGACCTGCATAGTAAAGCACTTGTTTAGACCAAATCCCTCTCTTCCATTCCCTTCTCTGTATTTATTTTTTTTCATTTATTCACTCATACTTACCAGAGACCAACTCCAGTCGAGTTTGCAGGTCCTTGAAAGAGGGATGAAGAAGCTGGCGAAAATAAAAAACACAGACAGAGACCTCAATGCATCAGTAT